>NC_087201.1:102611091-102718591 GCF_015104395.2 Macrobrachium nipponense
GACCCATATGAAATTAAAATAGGACTAACCTTTACGATGATATTAAAGTTTAAACAATCCCGTATTTCATAAATGCTGTCTCCTTTTTTTTTTAAGTAAAAGCCTTGTTAACTTTCCTAGATGAACCGAGGCATTCGAGGGAAAGGAAAAAGTACGGCAAAATACAAGGTCACCACTTCGGAACAAAGGCAAACGGCGAGAGTTCCTCCGAGCAAGTATAAAAGAGGCGGGAAATCTTGTCAACATCATCAGTGTCGTTGGGGTTACTGTCCGAGTCCGATTCCTCTCCTCGCTTCCCTAGTAATCTTTCGTCACAATGGTTCACTCTAAGGTACGCTTGCTTCTTTCAGTTTCTATTTTCCAACGTATTTTGGATCTTTATATTACAATACCGTGAAGTATAAAGATATGTATAAGCATTTCTATAAAATTACCCAAAAGTAAATGAAGAGAAAAATTTTTATTAATCCAGCAGAGAAATGATCATTAACAAACGGACTTATCACCCGCAAGTATTGTTCATATCCGATTTACAAACGTACGTGAAGATATTACACTGAGTGATATTTAGTGTCAGAATAATTGCAAGACTTTGAAACCCACTTAGGAGACGCGATTAAGAATCATTCTAATGTCAAAGATTTTCTGATGTGAAAATCTCTTGATTACTATTGCAAATTTCAATACAGAGTTCATCAGTCTAATGAACAACAGGAAGTCCTAGCAATTTCAGTGTCGCTCACCCTTAACTATTTTATCGTTATTTCACTGAAGTACATTTTACTTAAACACTTACTAACATTTAAGAATAAGCAATCTAGGCAGTGAAGGAAAGCAGTATGTAAGCTGGTTGAAATTTCTCATTCGAAATTACGCACATCAGTTTTAAGTCCAAGTATAGTCTAAACTCTAACCTCTTAGTTTCAACATTAAGAAATACTAACATTTAACGCTATAATTACTTGGTTTAAACATTATGAAACGTTTGGTTTTACAAATATAAAACCGGAAGTACTGGGCATTGGGAATTGGGATAGTGCAGACTCAGCAAACATGTCACTCCATGGGTAATTTTTATAAACCCACGGAGATGAAAACGCGCTCGCGCGCCACGCACACACATACACACACACACACACACACACATATATATATATATATATATATATATATATATATATATATATATATATATATATATATATAAAGCATGTAAAATTTACGGATATTCACATTAGGTTCTTAAAATAATGAACCTTGTTTTTTGTCTAGAGTAAAAGGAAAAAACAGCCAACATGCCGTTATTACCCACTAAATCCTAAACACAGAACAATAAAATACTGGATCCTTTCACTCCTGTGAAGCATAAAGATACTGTACAGTTAGTCAGATATCACCTTCGCGAATCCATATTTTTTGAACCGGCATTTACGAGTGACTTCCCAGAAACTATTCACGCTCGATTGGTTAATTGTTTTGCAAAGAATTTAGCTTCGAGTGTGCCTCCGTATCACACTTCCTACTACGTTTGCTATCGGAATATTCTTACTACATCGAAACGGTGCTACTTTGGATTGTTATCTACGCGTCGCCTTCTCCGAGGTGCTAGTACTAAACATGGCGGAAGCTCCTTGAGACTGTTTAGTACTAGCCTCTCTGTGATCAAAGTATTATATACACCCATTTCTATATTGTGCGCTTGGCAAATTATATTGATAAACGATATCTTCGTGCAGCCATATACTTTACATTCACCATACGGTGTTTAGTGCTATAGTAGATTCACATCAACTGTGCATTTGATATCTAGGCCAATTCCTTACGACGCTCCTGATTGGCTGTTGATAATCCAATCACAGGACTGGAAATTCTCAGTCTCTCTCGAGAGTTGACATAAGCAGGATGTATGTTCCACCTCTCTTGAGGGATATTTTTTGAAAAACTTAGCCCTCAGAAGAGGTGGAACACATCCAACCCATGTGAACTCTCTCGAGAGACTGAGAGTTTCCAGTCCTGTGATTGGCTTATCAACAGCCAATCAGGAGCGTGGTAAGGGACTGGCCTAGATATCAAATGCACGGTTGATGTGAACCTACTATAGTACCTCGGAGTAAGTGACGCGTAGACAAGACCAAGTGGCACCATCGAAACTATATGTTTCTTGAAATTTCTTTGCGACAGTTTCTCTTCAAATGATAGAAATTACAAAACTATACTCTGTTTTTTTCCATCTGTCCATCCGACTGTGGTGTTTGTGCATGGTAACACTGCGTCCAGGGCTTTAAATAATACCCTATTTCGAATATTAATGGTGTAATTCGCATACAGTAAATTATTAAAATACTTTTCAGTTGCAAATGTACACCCAGATATCCTTTTATTTACCTAAAACTTACACATAGCGTAACTATTTAAGGCCCGGGACGCAGTGTTACCATGCGAAAACACCACAGGCGGATGGACAGATGGAAAAAAAACATTGTATACGTAGTTAAATTGGCTCTTGGACGTCTCCGGTGTTGCTGCCAGACTTTGCTAGAGCCAATGCGTTATTTCCCCCTTTTTTTATTTTATTTTTTATTTTATTTTATTTATTTATTTATTGGTGTATGTGTTACAAGTCGTCCCCATAGTCTGTGGAAGCTAGTTCAGCCAGCTAGTTCCAAAGCTGTTCAGGTTTCGAGCAAAACGTGATTATTACGGAATCTTAGGTTTTCTTCATAAACCTTAGGAGATATATATTTGGATAAAGGGAATATCATCATGATACGGAAAAGTCAGTTATTATTATTATTAGATTCGTAACTCACATCGGAATCGAATCACCAAATTCCAAATTCTTTAATGACTTGTGTGGGTCAAATGGTGGCGCCCTTGCCTTTCATTGAGAGTCCAGGGTTCAATCCCAATGAGAGTTACAAGTATATTTCTTACTATTCACACAGGAATATGTTGATTATTTCCATTATTGGTAATATTACGGGGACATAGCATTACTAATATGCCTGGGTAATTGTAGAGGGAAATATTGATTGATGGAAAAGATAACAGGGATTGATAAGGGAAGAGCAATATCCGTTTATGTATGAGGACGAGGCTGTGTGAATCAGGACTTGATTATGAAAAAGTTAAATGAGCGGTTTGAAGGTAAAGGAAAAAGCCTTATGTGGCAGACATTGAACGAGAAATCGCTTTTCATATGATTGATAACGAGGCTATTTGTAGGTTACTGATGATGAATAGTATAGACGATAAAATTTTGAAAACGCTTGAAAGTTTTCATGTTGGCAGCAGTGCATGAGTTAGATCATTTAAATGGGGGAGTGATTGGTTTACTGTATAGGCGGTTCAGAAGGAAGAGTAAGTTAGTCTTAACATTTCAATATTGCACAGCAGAGCATTGATACCAGATGCATGAATCGTATAGGGTTGATTTTTGCAGATGCTTCAGCGCTGACTGAGGATAGGGAAGTGAAGCTGCAAAAAGCAACAGTAGTGAGAGTCTGAAGGAGTTAGCAAGAAAATCGAAACAAATGTGAAAATGACTAAAGTCATGACGGTATTTGGAAACCAGAAGATGGAGAATTTATTGGTATTATAGGTATTGAAAGAATGGAAATAGTTGATTTGGAAATAGATCTAACAGATGAAGTGTGGATATAAGAAGAGGTGAGTCAGATTACGGGCATCAAGAAGGTGCGTGCAAAAGATGGAAGGAGACCTGCTTTGACTAATGGGAGCCAAGGTGGGATTACACAAAGATTTGCTGAGTGAACTCTCCATCATGAAAGTGGAGTGTAGATACTGAATGGGAATGAAAGAAAAAGGTGTCGAAGCTACTGAGATGAACCATTTGCTTAAGGTAAGTGCGCGTGAGAGGAATTGATAGGAGGAGAAATGTGGAGATACGTAAATATAGTAAAGAGTTTATAGAATAGGTGGAAGGAAGGTTCTTGACGTTTTGAGATGGTTTGGTCTTGATTAAGGAAAGGAAAACTCTACGCGGTGAGAAGAGATCGTCGTCCAGAAGAGGAATACTACCTATAGGGACGAGAAGAAAGGTCGCGTGCAAGATAGAGGCGAATGGATGAGGAATTTCATATTTTGCTGATGAGTCTTCTTTGTAGGGGTATGAAATGGTTGATGTCAGGAAGTTTCCCGCAATGGGGTTCATCCACCACAGCAGTTGAAGTATAAATGTAGCAGTAGTTATTGTCCATTTTTCTTCGGAGCCATCGGCTGTTGGAGAAAACGGCATAATGTTTTAAAGTATTCAACAAGTTTACATTTTCCCTTTGTATTTCCAAAATTTATCGCTTGGGAAAAAATGTTATTGATCGTCAAAGCTAAATTGAAATGAAGAGTTTAAAGATTGTTTAAAAGCTGTATCGTAGAAAAAAATAGAAGCTACATGGATAAATTTAAAGGGAATATATGAAATATGTAAGAAAATGCCACAAGCAATTTAATCGGTAATTTTTACATGAAAAGCAGAAAGAAGTTGTTCGTCCTTTCATCCTAAGCTATTGACTTCCCACGCTAAGTAGATTCTCGTTCACTCTGACACTCGGCAAAAGAAATGGTCACAATTTGCGCCTGCAGCGAAACGCTCATGTTTTGAAACATTAGAAATAGTCAGAATTAATAAGTATATGTAAAGAGTTTAAGACTCAGAATTAATGAAAGATTTTATCATTTAAGGTTTGCACCGACGTTGAAAGCATAGAGGAAAAATAATGAACGATGATGTTATCCTAGACGTATGCGATGTTTTAAACGCTATACTATCACAACATTTACTAAAAACAACGTCTAATAGATTAAAACGAATAAATGTGTAGATTAATACATATGAAACGAAAACCACTTTCAAGTACTTGTAGCTTTTGCGTGAGCATATTTGTGCAAGTATTATTATTAGTCATTGGGAAGATAGTGCTTCCTTTGAAGTATCTGAAGGCATCAAGGAATATTTATTTGACCGGTAATAAAGTTTTACTGATACAGTTGCAGACGTCTCCCGTGACAACGAATTTAACCGCGAGAGAGAGACCGCTCCCCATTCATTTTGCAAATATAGCAAAAATGTAGCTCTCTCTCTCTCTCTCTCTCTCTCTCTCTCTCTCTCTCTTCTCTCTCTCTCTATATTATTCTATCTATTATTATATTGAAATTTATAATATATATATATAAACATCATACTACCATCATACATATATATATATTCTCAATATATATATATATATATATATATATATATATATAAATCTATACATATATTTATTGCTAACAGGACCCTTATTCAAACTGGATGGTATCTAGTAGAGTTTTTTATTAACAAAAGTTACATGCTTTCCAGGACTACCAGTCCTTATTGTCAAGTATCCGTATTTATACACACACACACACACACACACAGTATGTATTATATATATAAGTGTGTGTATTCAACAATAAGTCGCTTCCTTCACAGAGGGTGGCGTCCACGAACAGAAAATACAGTGATCACTGCCACATTCACAATTATGCAGCTTCATCCATGATTCAACAGTTTAAGTGTGAATGTGGCAGTGACCATTAACTTTTCTCTTCTCAGAGCTACCGCTAGTTAAGCGTAATTTCGATGTATAGTAATATATATATATATATATATATATATATATATATATATATAGATATATATATATACACTATATATCTGAACGCATATGCACAAATACACAATTTGATCATTCCTCCGAGTTCTTATATAGCTCTAGGTGTAAATGCCTTCGGTTCGACATAAACTGCCTGTTAGTTATTTAGAAATGTACAGTTACAGTGATTCTCTCTCTCTCTCTCTCTCTCTCATAACTTGAATTGTGCAGACAGGCATATGTATATAAATATATACATAAATATGTGTGTGTGTGCGCGCGATGGCAGGTGAATGATGAAACAAAAACACCTTGAAGAATTTCTTCAAACCCATAATTAAAAGTAGAAAAAATGGCAAAATCTCATTTGCCAGCCAAATCATTTTTAGAGTAGCATCCAGCAATTAGTATATGGTGAATTAAACATCCTTCCTTAAAGTAAAAAAAAAAAAGACAATTAATTTACAAGAATTCCCTTAAAAACTCGATAATGACGTCTTCTGGCAACTTATCAAGGTGACACTTTTTCTTCTAATAAGGATGGGTGTAGTCTTCCTACGCGCGGGAGTTTTTCAGTCTTCTAAAAACGTCTCGCGCTCGTTCTGCCAGTGGCTACGCTCGTTTCGTTTACCCTTCTTCCTCTTCCTCTCTGCTCTTCCTGATCTTTTCTTCTTCTTCTTCTTATTTTTCATTTCTTTTTCTTCTTCCAGATTATGCTTGCGAGTCTGATCTTGATGATGGCAGTCACTTGCAGAGTCTTCGCTGCTCCCCAACTCAGGCAGCCAATAAACAACCCAACAGCTATAGTGAGTATTCTGGCTGGTGACCCTTTGCAGCTTCCATCATACTTCAGTTGTTTTACTCGTTTGTTTTTACATATTTTCCTTTTATTTTTGTGTAACAATTGGAAACACTTCATTTCTTA
Organism: Macrobrachium nipponense; assembly: GCF_015104395.2. NCBI lineage: Eukaryota > Metazoa > Arthropoda > Malacostraca > Decapoda > Palaemonidae > Macrobrachium > Macrobrachium nipponense. Next base: position 102,617,653 of record NC_087201.1, read on the forward strand.
CAAGATTGCTTGCTCGCTCTCGTTCATTCCGAACTTATTCATTTATTTATTTTATTGGCAGTATTCAATTTCCCCAAACGTATTGCAGCCTAGGTACGAATTTGGGTACGAAGTGAATGCCCCCGAGTATGGTAATGACTTCGCCCACGCCGAGAGCAGAGACGGGGACACGACGTCTGGACAGTACCGAGTCCTACTGCCGGACGGCAGGACTCAGATCGTCTCCTACACTGTCGTCGGGGATTCGGGTTACGTTGCACAGGTGTCCTACCAGTGATCACTGCCGAGGGAGGACGGAAGGACCTCACGAAGCCGATTTCCTTTGTTGTGAACTTCTTCTTCGCCTGATTTTTTGAGGGGACTTGATATGCTTCATTGACTTTAGCCATATTTTTTATCATTTCCAATTTCACTTAAAAAAAAAAAAACAGACTGTCAAAGGTACTGGTACTGTAAGATCTTTATTCCAAGCAATGTTTTGCTAACCAATGAAAATCTTTTGAATTGAAAGCTTTTTAGGACAAATTGTTGCATGGAAGTCCATAGAGCTGCATGCATGCATTCATACATGCCCATGCATGTATATATCTACTCATAATTCCCAAAAAAATCTTTTTGGGTACACATATTGATGGATTTGATTCTTTTGAAAAATTGTTGGGAAAAATAATTGTTTTTCTATTGCTTTTCTTTCTACAATTATCCCATTTTCTCTGTATCTAGTTCTTTCATTTGCCATGAAAACCGATGATGATCTTCTAGTCGCATAATTCTTTTGTTCAATCTGATATTTTATACTCTCATCTCCTGATGGATATAAATTAGATTTTTAAAACACGCATATTAATAAATATGTACACACACACACACACACACACACATATATATATATATATATATATATATATATATATCTGTGTAACAGAAACGTATGAATATATATGCTTATATACATACATATGTATATATATATATACATATAGATAATTTAAATATAGTACATCCTATAAAGTAATTGGTTTTCCTTATTTAATTTCATCGGTTCATAAAGAAATGTATTTTATACCGGTTGGTGTCAAATCTTTGTTTAAAACTCTTAGGACACTTAATGCCCAATTTCACTATACTACTTCTCGTGACCTGGGTTTTTCTCCAGTTGCTAACGAACTGTAAACTAATACACATGCCAATACAAATTAATAAAAAGAACGTATTTTCCTGATTAGCCTTGAATTTCTAAAACTGTTGAGACTTCCAGATAAAGACATAATGACAGAGAAAGAGAGAGAGAGAGAGAGAGAGAGAGAGAGAGAGAGAGAGAGAGAGAGAGAGAGAGCCCGGAAATAAGTTATATACTTCAATAAAGAGGTACATTGAACTAAAGTAAATTACATTTTATAAGGTTTCACGTATTGAATTATATATATATATATATATATATATATATATATATATATATATATATCTTATATATATATATATGTGTGTGTGTGTGTGTGTGTGTGTATGTGTGCATGTGCATGCGTGTACCTGTGTGGGTGTAGGTGGGAGTTTGTGTCAAACTGCAGAACAATGAGGTCATAGAAAACGACCATTTTAGACAACAACATTTATTCATGTAATCAAAACAAATACGCCAGGGCGTCTGAAGTGAGCAAATATATCTGGAATTACGTAGTAGTGACAAGGGATATGTTTCATTCTTTCAGTTTCAAAACTGTGGACAGCTACTTTGAAAACAAAAGCAGATTCTTGAGGGCACAGACTGCCAAGTCAGATCAACAAATATCTTGGAGTTTGGGGTCACAGAATGCTACTCAGGGCAAGGAACTTCGAGCGTAGGGACCGTATCCTATTGAGGTAGTGCCCTAATGTAAGTAGCGGGTACGAAACCGGTGGCGCCCTTTCTGTCTCGAACGTAGACCCACTCCTCGTTCGAATCGTCCAAGACGGAGACGGTGTCGCCCGCTTTCAGTGACACTTCGCTGTCGCTCTGAAACATCACGAGAGGGTGCAGGGGTGACAGGAGGGATTGGGATTTTCGAGGGGACAGACGGGGCGGCAGCTGCGTTAAAAAAAAAAAAGGGAGGACAGGGATGGATAAGATACCATCGGGCAAGGAAGGAAATCTTGAACACCAAAACGGATGCAGTGGAAACAATCAGTAAGCACGGCAACATGATTAACACGGGGCAGTTTACTTGGGGGTGAGATCAGGCAGGAAACACTTGTAACATAAATAGTTTAGAAAGAGCGGTGTTGGTGATCTTTATTATAGCTGACACTGAGAATAAGACAGCTGAAAGTGCCATCATTTCATAATTTGTTCTTGGCGCTGTTGTGATCTTAACTGTCTGAAATTTGTGACACCTATGGTGGGGAGTTTGTTAGCAACACAAGATACAGTTAAAGAAGGGAATAGTATCCCAGGCAGATCAAATGAATTGAAATTGGAAGTTGAGATTGAACCATGCAATCAACAATAAGATAGGTCGAAGAAGGGCAAAAGAGAAAGAACAAAATGTTAATTACTTCGCAGATATGGAAAGACATGTGATGAAAATATCCCCATTCATTAAAATACACATGGAAATTATACTCTACAACAAAAACAGGACGGTAACTCTAAGCTGAAAGGATGTGAGTGGTGGCTGAGGAAGCCACAGCCTTTCTCTACTTTTACATCACCGAAGTTAATAAAAAAAAATCAAAGATCAAATAAAAATCTTAAAATGTTAAATGAGGTCATTTATAAATGAAAATGAGAAAAAGCGTTACACGAAAATGCAAGACACTACTACTAAGTAAATAGGTAATAACAAGGAAGTCTAACTACAGGTCGATAGACAGGTAAACCTAATTTGAGAAATGCTGAATTTTATCGCAATACCTGTGGCCTTATGATATAAGGACAATATAGTGATTATATTACAGAATTTACTTCGATATGACAGAATTACTTTCAGAATACTCGACGCTTTACCGCCATACAGTTGTGAATTGTAAATGGATGATTCTTACTTTTATTGAATTTAATCGTATTTATCCAAATCAACTGAGTTTTTTAATCAAACAGCGCACAAAATAACACAACGAGAAATTTATGAATTATTTAGCCAGACACGGGACACACTCTCACCCTGGCTCCGAAGTGGTACAGCACCGTTGCGTCGTGGAGAGGTTCCGGAGTGGCGGTTCCACTTCTACTTCTGCTGGTGCTGCTTCCGTCGAATTCTGCGATGGAAGAAGAGACGAAAGATTAAACACTGAGCCGAGGCATATGGAAACGAGGTGAACATTTTGTTTGAAATGCGGCCATACCATGTATTCAGTTCAGAAGACGGGAATGATTAAAACTTTTGCTTTGAAAACGACACTATACTCGTTTTTTTTTTTTTTTTTCATCTGTCCACCCGCCTGTGGTGTTTGCGTATGGTAACACTGCGTCCCGGGATTTAGATTGTTACATTCTGCTTACATTCAACAATAATAACAATATCCTATTTCGAATATTAACGGCATAATTCGCATACAGTACATTATTAAAACACTTTTCAGTTGCAAATATATACCCAGATATCCTTTTATTTACCTAAAACTTACACATAGCGAACCTATCTAAAGACCGGGACGCAGTGTTACCATACGCAAACACCACATGCGGGTGATCAGATGAAAAAAAAAAAAAAAAAACAGAGTATAGTTATCAACTTTGATACAGCTGTGCAATGATTCACCTGTGACTGTTGAACGGGCGGAGTTAGCGGGCGTCGAAATAGGCGTGGAAAGATGACTCGGCCTCTGGACAGGCTGGTAGACTAAGGGAGAGGGTGGTCTCTGTTTTGTACTATTCAAAGCCACCCACGAGTTGAGTTCTTGACCAACGTCAACGCTGAGCAACGCCGTCCGAACATTTTCTTGATGCTGAAGAAAACAAATAAGAAATTCTTAATGCTATTTTTGTTCCGATTGAAAGTCCTTCAATTATTACGGTAGAGATTTGTTTAAGGTTGGACACTTGTATAAGGTACGTCAGTAGAAAAAGGCTGAAATATGACTGTTTTCTCGATTTTCATTTAGGGACTTATTACTCTGCAGTGTCCCTTAGGGAAAAAAGTTTAATTTGTTTAGCGACCCTTCAGAACTGATACTTACGTGTTGATGATGCTCAGCGTGATTCGTTAAGAAGAAATGATATTGATAACTATTCTTAAAGAGTAGGAATTTAACTATAGCCGAGCTTTGATATTAAAAGAAGCTAAGATTGACCTTCTGACCTGGTGATTAGGTTTTCTGCCCAACAGACTTTTGGTGATCACTCACTTACCACAAGGGTTAATCCCATTGACCATCAGTTCAGGATATCAGAGCGACAAGAGGGGCTAAGCAACTCTCAAGGATACCATAACTTGACCCAGGCTGACAACCTACACATCTCTAGTAAATGGGCCACAGATAGGGCCTGAAAGTACTCACTTGAGTGTTGAGTAAAATCAAATGTAAATACTTATAAGTAAACACGTTATACACAGTGATTTAGTGGGTTTCTTTTTCAATCTATAATTGTATATTTGGGAATACATAATTTAGTTATTATTTTCTTTTTTATTAAACATGAATAGGATATAGTAGCAGATGGACGTTACTAGATAAGACACCCATTCCAAAAAAGTGAGCTTCGATACTGGACGTTGCCCTTACCTGGTCACAATGAACAGCCAATAATGAGCACACGTTAGCCACTGACCACATCGAATCTCGGAGTATCTTAACCCTAGCCTCTTCAATATCCTGAAATTACAGTAAGTATGTGTAGTGTACATCTATCTTATTCTTTTACAAGCGTGAAAAGCATTTCACAGTTAATGCACCCATAGATTTCTGTTTTTGTTGGTAATTGTTCACCTGCATAGCGTTCAGTGAAGATCTGGTGACCATTTTCCATTCTTCCAGTGCCACGTTGTGTTTCACGACGACTTCCCTATGGTGGAATTCGGCGTCCAAGACAGCGTCTTCCGCACGTTTTTCCGCTTGAGTTGCCTGAGGGCCAGAACGAACATTTTCTTTAAAAGCGGTGTCGTAAAGGCACGTTTCCCGAAACCTTTCGATATCTTACCGCCAAATTCTGTTACTCAGTAGCCAACATCGGTGGCAGAACTAAAGGGGTTCATGTTAGCGTTCGCTTGATTCTGAACCTTAACGAACACGCATGAATAATTTTGCAATAAGACGGAAAAACAAAATATTGGCTACATGTAGGGTGCTATACTCGGTTTTTTTCCATCTGTCCACCAGCCTGTGGTGTTTGCGTATGGTAACACTGCGTCCCGGGCTTTAGATAGTTACATTCAGCTTACATTCAGTAATTATAATAATATCCTATTTCGAATATTAACGGTGTAATTCGCATACAGTATTTTATTAAAACACTTTTCAGTTGCAAATGTACTCCCAGATATCCTTTTACTTATCTAAAACTTACACATAGCGTAACTATGTAAAGCCCGGGACGTAGTGTTACCATACGCAAACACCACATACGGGTGGACAGATGGAAAAAAACAGAGTATAGGCTCTGCCGGCAAACGTGCTTTTGGAATACCGCCTAAAGAGTTTTTTTTTTTTTTTTTTTTTTTTTTTTTCTTTTAATTAACAGTATAACTAAATGGTAGGTACTAAATGAAACATGCGGAACCCAAAGTTAAGCATAGTTATTATCTAGAAATGGACTGAATATTAAGAATGGATTGGAATCAATCGGCGAAAGAGAAAAGAAGACACAACGATATCGAGAAGATATATTTGCTCTATGAGATTTACGCAGATCATCCGAGTATGTGCTAGGATAAAGTCGTTAATTAAACAAATCTCCCTAATGAGGCCAGTCATCCAAACGTCAAAGGGACTGCATCAGTAATGGATATCAAATCCAATTAAAGATATGTTTGTGAATATGGATATACAATACTCTTATTTCCTACTCTTGATGATACATACATTTTCTTTTAACCAGATACCCAACTCATTCTGCTTACCTTCTCAACGTCTTTTTGTTTCGGATCGTACTTCGATTCCAACACGAATCTGTGACTCTCACATTCCATCTTCTCCTTCAGTTTGGTCTGAGGCATTGGCAGGTAAGAGGAAAAGACAGTAGGACAATTATTCTCATTGAGAAATCAAAACCAGACAAACGGAAATTTCATGGGAAAATACGAAAAATAGGTTTCTAAAACCTTTCTATGGTGCAACATTTTGGAGGTGGAAGTAATATATCATATTCTGAAATAGAAATTTGTTCCTTGTCAATTACTAAAAACGACTATGCCATTTAGAATAAAAACTTGGAAATGTCAGCGTATTTCACTATTCACAAATTTCAATTCATCGTACACTTAAAGGCTTATTTTTTTTCCTCTCGATTAAATTGAATCTTTTTTCAAATGAAGGTTAAAAAAAATGTTCAGTTCAATTCATCATCAAAATAACTAGGACTTTACACAACGGACTTATTAGGATTATATATAGATTCTCTCTCTCTCTCTCTCTCTCTCTCTCTCTCTCTCTCTCTCTCTCTCTCTCTCTCTCTCTCTCTCTCTCTCTCTCTTTTCTTTGTCTCACCTGCGCTGTCCTCTGAGCTTGTTTAACTTTACGCATGGCGTCACTCAGCTGCTGCTGTTGGTTCCTGCAAGAAAAACATGTATTTATGCACAAACACATAAGCAGACAAACACATGCGCACACACACACACACACACACTCACATACACACACACACACACACACACACACACATATATATATATATATATATATATATATATATATATTTATTTATTTATATATGTGTGTGTGTGTGCGAGCGTGTGTGTTCCTCTAAAAATATCATTATTCTCACAGACGTTCACCTATTTACAATCGGAAAACTATCTGCACACCAATTTGTTTAAGAAAATACTTGCACTAAAAGGACTTTATGTAGTACAAATAGCAAAACCAAATAAAACCTTAAACTAAACAATGTTTGGGGGCAATCCCCTAATGGCCATTTCTATCCTCATACATTTTTATCTCACTGGAAAAAAGACACCACAAATATTCATAATGTCACACTTTGAAACGTTTGCTGACTTAAACGGACGTTGTCCTTTTCATTAAACAGTTGTATGTGTGGTTGATTTATAAAATGGCTCAGTACTGTACTTTGTTTTTTTATATTAACTCCTGCATTTGGTTTTGGGATTAATTGTTAGTTTTTCACAAATTTTACAAAAGCTAAACAGGCTACCGGGCCACATAGTCCTTGCTTGATTTTGAAACCATTATTTACAGCGTTGATAATAGTTACAATTTCTGTCAACTATGCTGACAGTAAGAAGGACGTTCTTTCTTCTCCCTCCCCTACACGCGTAAACAAAGAAGGCTTTATGAGCGACTGGTACCGAGAGGACGAACACTCCTCCTTCGTCTTGCGACAAAGTTGGCTGATACAGGGCAGAATTTGACGTCATGATTCAGGACAAAAAAAGATTTAAAAAAAAAATGAGTTCGTGTGGTGCCAATACCTTGATTTGGATAGTTTTCTTAGACGTTTTTTCTGAGCATTTAACGTTCAACTGAAGAAAATATGGCAGAAGTTAAGCTTATAATTTGTTAGATGGGAAAAATTAAGTTGAGAGTCTACTATGTATGTAGCAGTATTTATAGTGAAATGACTATGCTACACAGTTTTACTATCTGTAACTTCTAAACTGTTCGAAATTGTAGCCTTTGTTCTGATCTGACTACGAATCGTATATAGTAAAAAAAGAAATAATAATAATAATAATTCTTTACCATTTTATTTATTCATTAGTACTTTTGAGATTGGCCGTACCTGAGATCCTCATCTTCCCTCTTGCGCATTCCCTTAGCTTGAGTAAGATGCTGAGAAAGCGAGTTGATCTGTCCAGATAACGCGGCCGCAGCATCAAGGGTATCCAAGCCCCAGGCCTCCACGCTAACCCTTGCTGTCTGCAGAGCGCTCTTCAGTTTCCTAAAAAGAAAGAAAGAAAAAAAATCTGTTGAGTTTCTTAGGCGGGTTATGTGAAGGTGCTGCAACGAGCACGTCCCCTGGCCTCTTTCAGCATCTGAAAGGCGAAATTTGTTCCTTCAGGCAACGTATGGCAAAACTGAAGTCTTAAGAAACAATCTGCTTTCACAAACAATGCGCTACTTCAGTTTTGTCAACAGCGTTATTTACTTGACATAAATGTTTTGGGTAACTGCTGAATGATGGCAGAAAACGTGCTGTGTGGCGCTTCAAATTATCTAAATTTAGTAATTTAGCAACAAGGTTAGCTACGAACATTCGAACCTGCTGCATTATATCTGCGTCTCAATGGCCTTCACCTTGAGAATCACTCACGGGGGAAAAGGCCACAAGTAGGAAAAAGTTATGTCTTAGCAATGCATGCTCCATGTAACTTTGAATCAGTAGTAAATGACAATTATGTGTATGTCTAGTACCATTCGTGTTAAGGTTATATTACTGAACATAATTATGTCATAATTTTTAATATTTCTTGATTTCTGTATTTGTTATACAGTACCAGGTCATCTGTTATTTAATTTGCCTGAAGACATGCTAATTGTTCTATTTTCATCACAAAGCGTCAAAAATAACTGGAGATGACCTACATAGTACTATGTGCTGCCACCAGGGCGGCGCAGTAGAGCTTTGCAACCCAGAGCGTAGCACCTGATACTTTCATTTTCTCGAAATTAGATGGATGTATATGAGCTTCAGTGGGTTTTGGCGCAAGCTTTAGATCTTTGCCCTCCTGAAAAGATATCAAACTTTTGGCATGTTCAGCTGTCACCTCCTTCGATGGCAAATCAAATTGTTTTACCATGTCATCACTCAAATGAATGATATTACCTTTCACTAGACATGACCACAAGCTCTTTATAATACGTGGTACATCGTGCATGAAGTAAAGAAATTGTTCTTCGCTAAATAGAATGAACTATCTTATTAACAACTTTAAAGTTCCTGGCACAAATAATGCCAAAACTTTTTAGAAGAGTCCGAGTTGCACTCCCCATGTCTGATGTGATGGCACTAAAGTGCAATCCAATGTCATGCGCTAGCTGCAAGATATCCAAAACCAAAGGTTTTAAAGTGTCCCTCCGTGACGTCTCTGGTGTGACACTGTCAGACAGAACCAAGATGGCGCCCATCGGTCAGTGACGTCGCCTGAGTGGTTCCGAGCATGGCCAAACTCTCTATATACGGCTCTGTTGTGACCATAACAAAAACATCGGGAACTACGGAAATTGAATAAGCATATGTCCTGCCTTTTCATTCATTATCTTCATAATGGGGACGTTGTGCAGCTCATAATTACAAAAAAAAGGTCGAGTTCTTCAGAAGAAAATAGAATAACTTCTCATAAGAAAGTAAAACATACTGAAATTTATTTAACTTTTATTGGGAGCTAGTCAGAAGAAAATCTTGTTAGCAGAACTATGCTTTCTCGGTTAACATGAAATATTTTCTGTACTTTACTGTAACACGTAAGTGGAGTGACAGTATCATCATTCATCTTGTATAGCAGGCTATAAAGTATAAAGTAAAAGTGCTTAGTTAGTCCCTCTCTAGTAGGGTAGGCTACTGGTTGTGTCAAGTGTTACTATGAAAATGAGGACGACGTCAACAAACAGTAGAAAACAACTTATATTATCCGATTCAAAGTGATTTTTTTTGCATAGGTGGACCAAATATTGGTTGAATTTATGTTATTATTAAACGATATGTCTCACAGATTAGTAATAAGAGAATGAAGCCTGAAAGACTAAGATAGACGATAGACTTATGCCCTCAAACAACTTACTTGGTAAGATGCTATATCATCTAACCTTTAATGTAAAATATATAAAATCAGTTCTGTATGATAAAAGTTATCGAATCATCATACCAAGGAAAAAGTTGCCTATAAGCATGGTAATGACCAGGGAAATTGGTGTTCCTAACATCTTTGTGGTTTTTTAGGACAGCCCATCGCGTAGTTTAGGTGCCGAGAGTTCAACCCACGATATAGAAATCAACCGATCGTTTAGCAATAACGCTGTATTTTGGCGCCATCAATCTACATATGTTCACCTATTTGTCGCTGAACGGTTGCTGTAGAAGCTTTTGATAAACTTGAATTGGTTATTTGTTGCAAAATATGACAACAAGGTACTAAAAATGCCAGTAAACTTTTAGGCACGGTACCTTCTTTATTCACCTTACAACACACTGTAGGCGTAGGGTGAAATAGTAACCGCTGCAGTTGATTAACAAGGAAAACTTGATAAAGAGCGGATGTATCACTCGTAACTTCCACGCGTCTATAATTGTATAGTATACGTATACTCAGCTAATATCGCACGCAGGGCTAATAACGCAGTCCGATTCTTTTCGAAAGTATAGAAATTATGCTAAATTATTTATCTATTTCATTTAATTATTTTTCTCCTTTGTTGCACTCATTTCATTAAAACAACACAGGCTTCTGTCAGCACTGAAAAAAGTAATTAGCATTCGATATCATCTGGATGAAGTTCTCTCCTATTTATCACTTCAGTCCTAAGAGGGATCGATGTCTCTGTTGGTTGACAAATCCAGAGGTCCATTCAAGGCTTCTTACTCCATGTCACACCACACTTTTGGGCCGTTATAGGGTATGGGTTCGTGCTGCCATCATCCGGCTGCGCCTGTGCTTTTCAAATGTGTATTCAGTAACATCTCGGAATAATGTTAAAAAGTACACTTGAAAATGAGGGTTGTAGTTTTCAGTTTGCATATTTTTTTCCCCGACTTTATTTATTTATTTATTTATTCATTTATTATTGAATCGTTTTATATCAGTGGTTATGCTTTTGATTCACGGTATTTTTGTCAATGTAACATAAATTAATCAGCTTTGGCGTTTATCAGAGAATGAATTGGCAATGGTACTGCTCAGGTAGTGCATGAACTAAAAAGTTACTTTTGACGAGTTGACTCACATTTTCCTCACCGTTGTTTCAATATGGAACTTGAAAAAAATATCGGCCTCATATCGAAAGTTGTAGAAGATAACTTTTACAAAGTAGTCATTAATGCTATTATTTTCTCCATGAAACTGCCAATATTTATTCTTTACTCTTCCTGATTTGACGTAATGTGTTTTATCGATCATTTTGCTCCCTTGCTCACTATATCAACGATATAAAAGTACTGTAGCGTGATTATAAAACAATAAAACATGGCACCATAACAGCAAAAGAGCTTCGAAAACGGAGTAAAATCATATATTCATTATTCAAAATTTCATGACGTCAACATAAAAGGTAGATGTGCAATCGTTCATAGAAGACTGCAGCTATTTTTTTTTATGTGAGAGAGTAAGAGGTAAGTGGGTAGACCTGCTTATATCTGGAAGTTTGCAGTGAAGAAAAAATTAAGTGAACTCAGTTCAGAAGGCAGTAAATAGCATTGATACAATACGCCTTACCCATGCTCCATTTCTGGCAAAGAACTGCTCTTCGCAGTTTTCATTAGAGATCTGCCGAATGTCTCCATCGCTGCTGTTCTGTAAAAGAGATAAAGAATAAATAATTGAGAAACAGACTTACAAACCAACGCTAATCCTCTATATCAATGGCTAGCACTATTACTACGTCTCCCTCTGACTATGACAGCGATGTTACTGAAACCAGATATTTAGTTCTTATCCATCTCTTTATATTTTGTTGTTTCGTAAAATCACCGAGATGACTTCATTCGCTCCTCTCTAACAGGTAGGCGTAGCTCTTAAACCAAAAATATTGCGCAAAATCGTTGATTGGGTAAGGAGGACCAATGGGTGCCTATTACCCCAACTTCATTAAAAATCCGGACCCAAATATATTTCTAATGAGGTTCGATGAAAATATGCTGCTTTAAGCTCTGCAAAACATGCTGAACATGGCAAAATTACATCACGTTTTATTAATTAGCTAATGTTTGTTAACTTTTCATTTTAATTCACGGCGTCAGAACTTCTGAATCTTTAGAATATCCGTTTCCTTTCATGTTTTTCTTATCATATCTCTCCGTTTTTCTTATCATATCTCTCCCTTATGTAAAGTTTACCGGATGCGGAGAGTATCCTCCACACTGAATTCAAGACTCTAAGAAAACTCACACTTGTTTGAGGAGTTCGATGTAATTCTGAGTAACTTTGCCTCCATCTTTGATGCGTTGGTGCACGATGTCCCATCCCGCGAAGTCACCGATTTCATTGTTCTGTAATGGAGTTGATAATAATAATGATAATAATACTTTCTCTTGGAATTATCATATATTACAAAATTAAAAGTATATAATTACAGTCAATAAAAAGCAATACATATATCTTGAATTCATTTCTCTTCTCTCTCTCGGTGATATTGGCCAGTAGGGCGCCTTAAAGGCGATAACTCACGAAGCTTCAAGTTAAACCATCAAAGGGTTAATATCATTTAATTTAAATGTGAATTTATGACATTTTACAAGTAAATATTATATGGGATGAAATTTAAAGATGTAAGGTTTTATCTGCCGAAAGAATTTATTTTTCATCTTCAGTACTTTTGGAGTATTAGACATGCTGGGCCCGGGCTACCAGAAATGAGCCAGTTTCCAGCAAGAGTAAATCACCCAAGCAACGTTGGATCTTGTGAGTCAACTATCCAACAACAAAACAACAACATATATATATATATATATATATATATATATAATATATATATATATGTGTGTGTGTGTGTGTGTGTACACACATGTATGTATGTATATAAAGGCAAAAGTCACGAAGGAAAGTGAAACAAAAGAGTACTGCGATGCCTTTCGACTCAGTGTCCTTTGCTTACCAGACTGACATATACGTATATGAAGATGTTTGCAAAAAATGGTCGTATAAATGACAGATGGGGATTATAAAGGAAAATATGTACCTAGAATGCAACACACCAGGAGAATTGGCAACCTTCCGAAAACAGCGGTGCAATTTAAGAGGTTTACAAAATGTAAAGTCCAACTGCTCAGATGCAGGGACAAGACAATTGAGAGATTATACAGGGCGGTAACTGACCACACACAAATTTCATTTGGTAAACAATAAAACCTTTTGCTCAAGGTAAACTTATTCACAGAAAATATACTAAACATACATATAAAAAGAAAATATCTATAAGGTAACTAATTTGAAACTAAGTCTGTGATTTTATCTTTATGGTCATTCTTAAACATGTTACTTATACAAGGGTCTAGCTAAAATAAGCCAGAGCTAATATTAAAACTACAAATGGAAGTAAGTTGTACAATAGCGGATTCTAAAAGATCTCGTGACAAGACATCTTTTGATCTTGCAATTACTGAACTGCCGTTCCAGCTTATTCTGTGGTCATTTTCACTCGAATAAATGAATATTGCATTGTATGTTTGCCCAGTTTTGACAGAATCCTAATGCTGTTTAATTGCAATTTTAATATTACCTCTGGCTTGTACATTGTTTAAGAATGATGTTAAAGATATAATCACAGACTTAATTAGGAATTAATTGCCTTATAGATACTTTTTTTCTATGTAAATGTTTAATATATCTTTTGTCAATAAGTTTACCTTGCAAAAAATGTTATTTTGTTTACCAAAATGAAATTTGTGTGTGGTCAGTTACCGCCCTGTATAATCTCTTAATTGTGTTGTCCCTGCTTCTGAGCAGTTGGATTTAACTTTTTGTAAACCTCTTAAATTGTACCCCTGTTTTGGGAAGGTTGCTAATTCTCCTGGTGTGTTGCATTCTAGGTACATATTATCCTGTATAATCCCCATCTGCCACTTATACGACATTTCTTTGTAAACTTATTTTCATATATATGTCAGTCTGCTAAGTAAAGGACATTGAGCTTGGCTACCAATCCGGTGGTCCGAAGTTCGATTCTCGGCTGGGCCAACGCGGAATCAGAGGAATTTATTTCTGGTGACAGAAATTCGTTTTTCGATATAATGTGGTTCGGATCCCACAATAAGCTGTAGGTCCCGTTGCTAGATAACCAATTGGTTTCTAGCTACGTAAAGATATCTGATCCTTCGGGCCAACCCTAGGAGAGCTGCTAATCAATTCAGTGGTCTGGTTAAACTAAGGTATACTTAACTTAACTTGAAGGACATTGAGTCGAAATGGCTCGCAGTACTCCGTTTCACTTTTCTTTGTGGCTTTTGCCTGTATTTATATATTCATCACGCTCCAAATTTTGGTGATATATATATATATATATATATATATATATATATATATATATATATATATGTGTGTGTGTGTGTGTGTGTGTGTGTGTGTGTGTGTGTGTGTGTGTATGTTTTGGTGTATGTGTATGTTGGCACGAGCACGTGTTATGGTTTGTTTGCAACTACCGGATGGTTTCTCATGCTAATTCCAAGAGATCTGTTCTTAGAAAACAAATCACGTTCTTACCCAAAATTCATCAGCAAAATTGCCAATCGATCCCATAGTGTCTGTCAATCTCGGGAGAACTTATAAAGTAGAAATATTTTTGGTCACGTCACTTCCTTCGCCTCAGACCTCCGAAAGATAGCCTGTGGTCACATCTGAAAGATTATCAAAGATCGGGTCCGCGATAGAGAGAAGAACGGGCAGCTTTCCTTCGTCTTCTTCTTCTTCTTCTTCTTCTAAGTTTTTTCGAGGATTTCCGGCTGATTCTCCTGAAACAATGATGTATGGACAAATTGTTTAACTAGTTAGAATTCTGCGTAACTATAGTATAGATGCACATGTCTAGATTGTTAAGGCCAAGTTTGGGTCCTAGTAATGATATGCACAAACGGGCGCTTTCTCTCTGGTAAGTGTAAAATAAGAAAGCAGTTACGTTAGTTCTACGCACCATTTGTATATGTAGAATTATGCATTCATGTATGCATAATGCATACATAATGCAACTGTTCATATTCTATCCTACACGCACAAGTACAGGTAGCTACGTACAAGTGGATACATGTATTTATAATTTTCCAAGCTAATACCTTCAGATAGCAAGGAGGACATTTTTTGGCGGTGACAAATAGAGCACCTCTCACCTTGTAGTTGTTTTGCTTCTGCTATTCTATCTCAAATTTTTAACAGTTACAGATAGGCTCAAATACCTAAGAATAAACTTTGCTTTTGATAATTTGTCTATCGAGACTCGTCTTGTAATAACCTGAACGCAAAGAAAGAGGAGTACAAAAGAAACTGTTCGTCTTGTAATATTCCTTTGACTTGGCCATCTGGAAGAAATGCACCGTGCAAGAAAGAGCCCAACATAATTAAAGTGCAGTATGTGTTGTGGACGCAAGTGACATTTTTCATAGTGTAAGAGATTTTAATCACCCAACTGTCTAGCATCCAGCCAACAGTTTTTGAGCGTTTTCTTGACATGCAAAAAGTGTTCGTCGAAGGTTGTGCTTTTAACGTATCTTGAAATAATCTAAACTTGAACATAAGTGACACTCTTTTTAAGCTAGAAGAAGTAATCAATTTTCGCATTCACAAGGAATCAAAAGTATAGAACGTCAAACAAAATCTGCAAAACCAAGATTTCTCTACTTACGGTTTAAATGGTTACTACTGATTGCGTTCTCGGCATGGTCTGTCACATATATTTTACGTATATGTAAATAGTTTTTTTAAACATGTTCATTACCTTGTAAAAGACTATAATCTTATGTACATCTCTCTCTCTCTCTCTCTCTCTCTCTCTCTCTCTCTTTCTTTGCACGCACGCACACACACACACCACACACACACACACACATATATATATATATATATATATATATATATATATATATATATATATATATATATATATATATATGAATTTGTGAAAAATAAATTCCAAAGGGATTAGTCAACTTATATATTTTTCTTGCGAAGACAAAGAGACGATTAAGAAGTGAGGAAGAACAAGCTCTAATGAAGAGAAAGACTTTGACTCTTGGGATTTACAGGTGGATGGCAAAGCGGACAGATCAAAATGGCTGACTTTTGAATTTGGCTTCCAAGCAGACACTGGTGAGCATCTTGAGTCCAAGGAAGAGGCTGTGCCATGCAGTCAAACTCGTGGCATCAATTGCAATAAGTCTTAATTTTGTTTAACCAACCATCCATCTCCCACCCTCCCCCCAAAAAAAATGACTTAAGCTTTCTCCTCCATCTTACTTCCCACCCTCTCCTAACAATGGATTCATAAAGCAAAAGCGATGTTTTCCTCCAGTTACGCCTTTCAAACCTCTTCATTGTCAATTTCCGTTTCAGCGCTGAATGACCTGGAGGTCCTAGTGCTTGGCCTTTGGCCTAAGTTCTGTATTCTATTGAACCGCTCAAGCGCATGCATCTTGAGGTGCAGTTCGGATGAGAGTTACTTGAGAGACTAAAACCGCTCAGTTCTTTTCATGAAGCCACTCATTTGGGCAAACTCCGAGTGAAGGCAGTCAGTCGTTCAACCTCAAGCCTCCAGAGGTCTTATCCTCTCTATACTTAAACTGGTCGTCCAATTCGCACTCAGACAGGTAACAGGTTCTTTTTCTACTTCATGCTCATCGAATCTACCCAAACAGCTGAGGGTCAGAGCATTTTAAGGTCAATTGTTCTTAATAGTTTTGCCCTGACTTGAGAACATAGCAATAAATGCTGGACCCTCTGCCTTTCATTTAAATAGCAGATATATATGTATATATATATATATATATATATATATATATATAATATATATACATATATAAATATATGTATATATGTATGTATTTTGTATATATATATATATATATATATATATATATATATATATATATATATATATATATATATATATAATGTACTGTATATCTAACACACGCATCCAACATATGTACTGTATATATCTTTTTTTATACGGAGGGTAGGTTAATTGTTGATTCGTCTACTTATTTGGTAATAAACATAACGGACTATAGTAGGATCAGAAATGAGTGAATCACAAAATCACGGGAACACGGAAGGCAGCAGGTTGTGTGCAAAAGATCAAGAAGAGATTTTGAGTGTTGATGAAAGCAAATGTTGGGATGTAGGAAGGGATTGCTGAATTAACTTACTTTCCATGATGCGAGTGCAGTTTTTTCTTTCTTTCTTTCTTAATGAATGCAAATAAAAGACAAAAGTTTGGAGCAGTTAAGTGAAGGATTTGCCCAGCATACACGTCGCAGAATGAACTGAAGGGTGAAAATGTGGAGATACGTGGAAATGGTGCAATTATAGAGGTGGTTCATCCATGAGGAGAGAATCGAGGATGAACTGGTGAAGGGACTGGATCATTCTGAAGTGCTGGAAGAAAGGAGAAGAAGACCTACAAAGTCAGATAGATGGGGTGGAAGAGGTATCGAAAAAGAATGGGTATCCGAGAGTCTTCTGTAGGGATATGAAGCAGTTAACTCTGTGAAATTGTGTGTGTGTGTGTGTGTGTGTGTGTGCGTGCGTGAGTACAGTATAGGTGTTATCCACAGATCACTTTCTGTTTTTCTTCTCTGGAACAACCAATGGTCGGGGGAATTGCCAGAGACGTTTAAGATTCAAACTAGGAAACAGGTAAACAAAAAACAAACTAAATCATAGGGACAACAATGACAACATAAAAATCCATTTTTCATAATTTGAGTTCTCAGAGAGGAAGTCCTCCCGCCTCTTGACTTTTATCTATCTGCCGGATACAGGATGACGTCACGGCCTCGAAGGGAGACATCGATCCGTTTTTATTCTCTTGATTCGGCTCTGGGACTGACTTTCCGTCTCTTTCAAAGCAGCAGGCTGTGGCTTCTCTATGACAACGTTCTGCGTGTTAAGTGTTTCTCTTTATTTTCCTGTCGTTTCGACCCCCTACCACCCTCTCTTTTTCTCATAATCATTTCGCAGGAAAGGCTGGTTATTTGTATGATATTGTGTGAGTAAAATGAGGCTCTCTCTCTCTCTCTCTCTCTCTCTCTCTCTCTCTCTCTCTCTCTCTCTCTCTCTCTCATACCAATCATCAATATATTATCTCTCCAATGTTCTAGGTTTTATTTTTATTTTAATCTTTATATTTTCCCCTTAAGGATTCTCACATTAGAAGACATATTGTTGTCTTGGTATGATAAAAAAATGATGGCAAGAACTGCAAAAAATTGTTATAGTGACCATTTTGCTATGTACTATAACAGCTGTAGTAATCTATATCTTGGCTAATAACGTGGCTTCTGACATGTTTGGACCTGGACATTATCATTAACTCCAAGAGAATAAAAACAGCCATGTTACACAGCTCTTATATAGAAAGAGAGATGCCGCAACGCAAAAGTATGGCAGTCTTCTAGGAGCCTTTGTTGACTCCAAAAACCAGTGATTAAATAGAATTTAATGTTGTGAAAAATATCTCTGCAACGCTACAAGTGGAATTACAATCGCTGACAATGTAGCAAACAATATTCTTATGTGCCGTGCACGTGATGCAATATGATGCAGGCCCTTGCACAATGGAACGGATTGTTTACCGTGGATGGTCACGCGAGACTTGAACTCGTGTAAACTCTCCCTGGAGGAGCGGCAATACAATTAAGGCACTTCTACCCTCCTCGTACCTTCGCTTGTTGACCAAAGAGTTCGAAACAACGAACAGTCCTTCTCTTCTAAGTGGAACATATAGTTAACGTTCATACCAGTTTTTTCTCAGACGTTATCTGTGACATGGATAATGATAACACGCCTTAAGAAGTTTTCAGGGTCTTGACATTTCAAAGAATATGTTGTTCAGTTTTACTCATGAGAACTATAGATATATAGATATTTTCTTGGAGAAATATCCACGAGTTCCAATGGAAAAATGTGACAGGGTCTTGTTAAGTCAATCATTAAATGTTGGAATATAATAATTATTTTTCGGAAAATAACACAGACTTTCGTCATTCAGTTGCCGTGATTCAATATAGTCAGGATAAATTTAGATCTTCACCATCTTGAAATCATACTCTTTTATTATCAGCACAAAATCAGTCCATAACGTCAGAATATTAAACCTGAAATCAGTTTATATATATATATATATATATATATATATAATATATATATATATATATATATATATCTATATATATATATATTATATTATATATATATATATATATATATATAATATATGCCGTATATATATATATATATTATAAAAATATATATATTATATATATATATCATATATATATATATATATATAGATATATATATATGTGTGTGTGTGTGTGTGTGTGTGTGTGTGTGTGTGTGCCCGTTTGTGAAGTCCTTCGATCACCAAAAAATAAGGTAATAGGATAAACAACCACATCCCAAAATCCCTTGTCCCCCCCCCCCACCCCACCCCGCTCCCCCAGCCCCGCCCCGCCCTCTTCCCCCTACTCTCTCTCTCTCTCTCTCTCTCTCTCTCTCTCTCCTCTCTCTCTCTCTCTCTCTAAAGGGAAAAGGCGGATATATGAAGTTTCATTCCGCTTATCGTATCCCACTTGATGACTCAGAGATGCCATAAAGAATTACTTACTCATACACCATCTGAGCGTGACGGTCTCCACGATACCAAAGCATTCAAATTTGTTATCCGACAACATACGTTTCCTAGCTACGTTGTTTATCAATGCATAAATATTCATCAGTGAAGTGCATGAAATGTCTCACACTTCCAAAGTGAAGGCCAGAGCTCAATTCATATTTCGTTTCTAACTGCTCGTTGTAACCTTAACATAAATTTGTACCTCACCCTGACATCATTTTGATTATTGATTAATTGAGTGTGCTTGCCAAATCTGAAAAGCGTTTTGTATAGTTCGTGGATTATTGCCAAGACTAAATTCATGCTTGACCTTTGATTTGTAGGTATGACCTTGACCCTGGGCATCGGCTTCACTAGTCTAGTATGCTTTTTTACATTTGAAGTCTAGTTGAAATTCCTGTTTGACCTTTGACTCCATAAGACGTCAAAAGTTATATTCCTGTCTACCCCAGATTAGAATGAGTTCTTGCCGGTCGTATGTTTACCTTCCAAGAAATTGTTGTCATATCTACCCATGATATTCTGCTTCATCCTGTTAACAAACGAACTTACAACAGCCGATCAAACCGCATTTAAAAACGCTCTTGTCAGATGTAGAAATAAGATTAAGTGTTAGTCTGTCGAAAAAGGTGAAGTGGAACTAAGGACACCGTGTATTACAGAGAGAGAGAGAGAGAGAGAGAGAGAGAGAGAGAGAGAGAGAGAGAGAGAGAGTTTCCTACGCGGATAGGAGTTACATTTCAGTTGTATACACGAGGGGAGGTAGGTAAACAACGATGCAGAGAGTGAAGCAATCTTCTTCAGCCAGGAGGATTGGTCACTTAGATGATTTCGGGCCCCAAGAATGAGACGTTTGTGCTGAGGTGATCCCTGAGCGTTCTGACGTGTAGCTGGGAATTATGAGATTTTCAGACAACGCGGCTGCCTTGAGTCATTCATACAATAAAGATAAACTGACATTTTGCGACTTTGCCTCTGTACTTGGACCTCAGATGCATATCAAAACACAAGCAATAATATCTCCAAGTCGTGTACACGCACACACTCACATATACATGTAGTATATATGCGTACACACACACACACACACACACATATATATATATATATATATATATATATGTATGTATATATATATATATAGTATGATATATATATATATATATATGTATATATATATATATATATATATATATATATAATATATATATATATATATATATATATATGTAAGCGAATAGCACAGGAAAATGATAGTCAGAAATCCAAGCGCTTTCGTCTTTACTAAGACATTGTCGTTCCTTGACGATGTCTTAGTAAAGACGAAAGCTCTTGGATTTCTGACTATCATTTTCCTGTGGTATTCGCTTATTTAATGAAGTCACGTGCATCAACTGTGATTTTTTAAGCACATATGTGAGGAATTTAGTCCCAACCTACGGCAGATCCGTTGAAAGTGCTTTTTATTTAATTTTTACGTAGTTATATCTTTGTCGACATTCTTCAAATGGACCTCCTTTTACATGTGACTTTGTACCCTAAGGAAAATCGCTTTTGGGAAAGTTCCTCTGGAGTATAAAACTGAAAGGTGGCATTTTTTATTTTGTCCTTGATTTACTTTTCATTTTTTCCCTTTTTAACTTCGATGTTTACTGCCTTGACACTGGACGGCACAAAGGTAAAAGACCAATGTCAGAATAGAAGAACAAAGAGTGATTGTGCCTGAGGTAGCTGCTGATAGGTGTGGATCGAAGGAGGGTTTATGACTCGTAATATGAGGGGATGCTCTAGGGACGTTTGAAAGATCACTGATCTTTCCTCCCATTGGTGCCTCTGTCATCTGTCTTATTTTCTTAATAAAACTTGCCATACGCCTTCTATGATATAATAAATAGTTATTCTTCTCTTATTCAAAGTCTCTTCTTAAAGTTGTGAGACGTTGATTTGAAAGGTCTGAAAGATAATGGAAAAAGCTCTATGTAGCATACATGAACTTGAATGATTGACAGGGGAGCAATATTTATGTCATAAAAGACAATTGTTGAGTCCGCTTAAGTTAGTTGTGACAGAAGTCTAGTGTGAGTGTGTGTGTGTGTAAAACTTGTAGGTTGGAGAGTGACTGCTCTGGCGTAGAAATGGGTCTGAGGCAAAATGGTTATCTCCATGGCTATTTAGTACATTTATACATGAAATATGCTAAAGGCGAGATAATGGATACATAAAAGTGATTAAAGTTTCAGAATATGAAAATTCCCTATGAATGAAGTGAAAAATAGCTGTCTTTTGCAGAAAAACTGGGGAAACTCGTGAAGAAATAAAAGTATTTGCACATGGAGAAAGTTGGAAGACTAAAAGTAGCGTATTTATACAATATAGGAATTTATGAACACTTTTCTGAAGAGAATAAGCAAAGAAGGTACCAAAATGCGTGTAAGTGTTTTTGGAAGCCATGGTTTGGCTATATGGAATAATTGGAGTGTTGTGTGATGGTTAGGTCATATGCAAAGGATGGAGTATCATAAGAGGGTAAAAATAGTGGATAGATATATGGAGTGAAAAAGTTATGAAAAAGGAGGGTGTCAACATCTAGGAAGGTATAGAGAGTGCACTGTCTGCCTGCGGAGTTCGAAACACTGGTGATTAGAATTCTGTGCAGGTGTATGAGATGGCAAATTTTGTGGAAACTACTTTTGACACCTGTAGCTCATCTGCTATTCAGCAGTTGAAGCATGCACGTGTCCTTGTCTTTACTTTTGAGCCATCCTTAATTTGTCAAGGGAAACAATTTAAGGTTAAAAACACACGCAGACACACACACACACTCTATATATATATTATATATATATATATATATATATATATATATATATATATATATATAAAATATCTAGTAAGTGATCGTTTGTACGCTTGCGATCATGATGAGCAGGAGCGGGTTTCTCAACTAATGTCAATTGCATACTTCGAGATAACACATCCCTCAGATAACTTAAAAAGGAAATAAGGGATAAGTTTAAAAAAAGGATAAAAGTCTTGGTTCACAAGTAGATCTGCCAAGAAAGTATGAAGCAAAAAGAGCTTTGAAGAAGTTAACAAAAAACGAAAAAAAGAACAAAACAAAATAGGGGGTAGCTGAGGAGGCACTCTAGACACCAACAGCCTGAATTGTATCTTTCTCTTTCCTTGAACTGCTTTCTTGTCTCCAACAGTAGACGTAACTGTAACGCCCATGTTTTTATTTTTTCTGTACAGGAACGTTTGCTTGCTTTATCACTATTTCACGGCTAAATTCTTCTCATTTCAAACACAGCTAACGCCGAAAGGACGAAAATATAAAGACGTAAACTCTGACACCAATGATACATACACATTCTTTTTGTTTCAATATTCAGCAACTAAGGTTACGTGGAAAAGACATAAACTGTACAAAATACAATAAGATACGGTCTTATCGCTTCACTGAACTTTGGCAAAACAGCTAGCAAAGCAAATACTATCTGAATGTTTCCATATGCTAAATGCTAATTCGCTTCGTGCATAAATTGTTTCTGTCTTCAAACTGAAAATATGCATGGCTTGTATCCTTCACCTGTGAGACTGAAATGCACAGCAAAAGATGAGAAAAAAAAGCGGGGAAACAAACGCCGGGACCACTCGGGACACAGTACTACATACAACACGAGAGTTGTTTTACTACTGGAGGGGAAGCCTGAGAGAGCGAAGGCGTGTACGTCTGTATGTAGGTTTCTTTGCTTATGTGCCATGTGGTGCCAAACCCCCGTAAAGGCTACTGCTGTCTGGCACTAAGCCTAAGTATCACTGCCCCGTCTCTACTGTCTGAAGCGATTGCTCTCTCTCTCTCTCTCTCTCTCTCTCTCTCTCTCTCTCTTCTCTCTCTCTCTCTCTCTCTCTCTCTTGTTTCATCTAAGGCCACACAGGGACTCCTTAATGGACCAGTGTCTGGAATTTATAGCATGTGACATCTAGGGGTGACAGACATAAGTGATATTGATTAAGATGTGTGGAGGAAACCAACTGTAAAAAAAAACTTTTGTACAAAATTTAACATACTCTAATTTATAAATTAAATACTGTAAATATTCGCCTGCACTGCTTTCATGATCAAGTATTTCTGCATCTCATGTGCATATATATATATATATATATATATATATATATATATATATATATATATATATATATACATATATATATATATATATATATATATATATATATATATATATATACATACAAACATATGTATATTCATATATAAAAGCAAATATATATATATATATATATATATTAATATATATATATATATATGCTGGTAAAACTAAGATATACTTAACTTTAACACTATATGTGTGTGCATGGGACATGTTACATAGTAGCCCTTCTATGAATGATTTAAAGATACATAACGATTTATAGGTATATAATGAATATATTTGCATGGGTGATACCACTCATAAATTTGCGGGTAAATACAGTACTCTGGATGTTGCAATAATTATACATCCACCAGAAATTATTGAAAGAGTGGATAAAATTTCGATGTGAATTCAGACATCATGCCCTTTGTCAACATTACAAACCGGGTATGAAGTAGAATTAAACATAGTCCTTGTATCTTTAACACTGCCATCTGGGAAGTAAATATCTGTCCCTCGTCAGTAAGGCTCTAATTTCAGATTAAAAAGAATTGTGATACTTAAACTGAAATGAGAAATAGAATGACAAGTTCTTAGATATCTTAACTACTCGAACTAGAAGACATACTTTTCATATTTAAAACATGATAAAAATACCTATCATAATACTATTGTGTGCGGCGACTGTTCTATCTATTTCAGATTATAGAAGCCGGATATACGGCTCAGCACCAGGCTCCGCCCTAAGAAGCTTAGTAGATCCTGTTCACATCGTAGGTCTCAGAATCTACGCTGAAGAAGTCCTCCCCAAAGAAGTCCGTAGGCAAGAAGTTGAGAGTTGCAAGTTTTGACTCGCACTTCCTCGGTGGCTTAGTAGCTATACGAAGGGCAACAGATTCAGTAATGTTACTCATAAACTCAAAAGCTTTTCGATTCAGGAGTCATTTTCGTAAACAATCATCCTCCACCATCGCCAGAGAGAACCGTGTAATTTTTGAGACAATGATTGTAAAGAAACGTTCTTCCTTTTTAGGATCATTTCCTTGTATCAAAGGAAATGAAGATGCTTTTTATAAAGAAGACAACCTGCAACTACCATAACTCTATCGAATACTGGCTAGTTATTCTTTCAGTGATTTTTTATTGTATCTAAAACTCTCCGGCTTTAAGAAATTAAGAAATGGCAAGCTACGTGGAGTGATCATTCCTATAATAGCAATTAAAAAAAACTAGCGCAGACTGAACTTATATTGTATTGTTATCAAATGGGTCACACTCGTTTGACCACATTCTTGGATAAATAACCAGTAACAAACATGACCTAATCCCGTATTGCATATAATGCAGAAGACCCACCATTGAACGTAGTCGAAGCGACTTTTGATTTCTAATAAAGAAAAAAGCATCACAGAAAGAATTTTGTTAGAATCTTCAACTGTTGAAGGTCATCCATTTGTTAATTTCTTAAGGAGTTTTGATTTATGAAATAAGACCTAGTATATTTACATAGATTAAACCCTTTTGGCAATTTGAAGTTCAGAGTGCCAACTCAGTTGTCTGGTTAAAATACTTGTCTACGGTAACGATGTTATACCTGTATCGTGAGTTTACTTTGATTATCATGTCTGCAAAACCATGATGTCAGCTTGAAACTGGCAAGTTTATCCCAGGCTACCGTTGGTCCTTCTGAGACAATAGTGGGATTGGCGCGCTTTCCAGTCTGCAAGTACTTGTTGCATTGATTTTTCAAGATTGTAGAAAACGGACACTATCTGCTCATATAGTATCCTCCAGAATTGTACGTACATGGGAAACTCGATAGCCTAAGTACTGTAGACAGCGCAATCAAGCTTGGTTTTTGGTCAATGATCGCCAATACTAAAGGCATCTTGTCCCAGGCGACTTTCAGTTTAAACGGGTGCACGCAAGTCATAAATACCATCGCAACTTCATCCAGTATCGAGGTAACCAAATTATTTTTTTTTAAATAACATATTCCAACATTTATACCTAATGATAGGAAGGGCGTCGTCTGCGGGAGGCTATATACGCCCCCCCCCCCCCAACTTTCTCACTATGGGGGACAACATATAAATGATTTCCCCCACTTTTTTCTTCCAAGGTTCATATAACAGATGCTGGAAATGAGACTATTAATGATATTATAAAATATATACTCAACACAAACAAATAGTAATAAAGAAATAACTTATACACTCTCCTTCTTGTCATTCATTTATGTAATTACACCTCTTTTGCTGCCATCCCTAACCTTAGATATTAAAAGTCACACTGGAGTAAAAGGCTTTCATTGTTACATGACACTATTATTTTAGACTTTCAGTGGAGTCTTATCAATCTTATAATATGCTGTACCATAAAATAATAAGTTTAGCTTATTCCTTATTATTAATATATACTATACAAGTTTGTGATATTAAATACTCTACAGAGTTAAGTGGAACTATATGTTGAGGATGTCAAAGAAGTCTTGCACCGTATTTTAGCCAATCTGTAAATTGTGGGCTTATAAACTTGTTGACTGACTAATATTGATAAATCAGTCACCCTTTTCCCTAAATATCATTCAATACTCATATTCATGTGGGATTAGAATACACTAAATCATGTTAATTTCCTCGCCAATGCTATTAACTGTATCATTTTCAGAATGTCGCCTCCCCCCTCCCAACGCGTAGAGACCAAATGACGCCTCTGAATGATATATACATATATATATATATATATATATATATATATATATATATATATATATATGTATGTATGTATATATATATTATATATATGTGTGTGTGTGTATATATATATATATAATATATATATATATATATATATATATATATATATATATATATATATATATATTATATCTGTGTGTGTGTGTGTGTGTGTGTGTGTGTGTGTGTATGTATATATATATATATATATATATATATATATATATATATATATATATATCTATCAAAACGGGTATGCAGGAACTTAAGAACGTTATAATCAGGTTCACCACCTTTCAAAACTGATTTAATATTAACCACAATTTAAGATATGTATCTTGTACTCAGGAAACTGGCATTTATAGATTTTTCCATCCCAAAAGTTACACATTGGCATCTGATAAATTTCTAAGTTTGTTTTCTTTGCCTTTTCAATAAAGAAAATATAAAATGTACCAACTTTAAAGAGAAGCAAGAATAAGCCCCATCGGGTAACTGGACTGTCTTTCTTGAGCCGTTTCAAAGATGAGTTTCAATTACTACTACTATCCGGAAAAGTAAACAAAGACTATACGGCTCTTGGTCAAACAAGCATCATGTTGCAAGACGAAGACGAACAAGATCATAAATATCGATGGGCTGCCAGTGGATACGAGAAAACATGGTAAACTATATATTGTAAACTAGGCTAATGTCTGGCCAAAGATAGGTTACCTCCAAAAAACATTAGACCCATAGCGTACCGTTTTTTCAAATTCCTAGGGTAGACACCGTAAGTCATTGTGGGCGAAGTTTGGGCTAACCTAGGTTAGCCCAGAGCTCGGCAAGAAATGTTACTCAGGGTAAACGACTGATCGGCGACATGTTTGCTCGCAGAAAAATCACCTTTTCACTCGATAGGGTAGAACATCACAGCAGGCCAAGCAGGCCACCTACAATCAATGCAAGCCACCCTCCGAAAAAGTACATTATAACGCGTCCTGACACCCGAGATGGGCATCAGTCGCGACTTGTTGTTGGTGAGAAACGGAGCTAAAGACCTCTACTCTCCTTTCGAAGTAAGTATTTTCTCCAAAGTTAGAAATTAAGTCCAAATTTTAAGATTTAAACAGAGGGTACTGAATGGCGCCCACGGCAGTGGAAATCTCACCAAAACGCTTTAGAAATTTTTACTTACAACTAAAAATGTTTCGAAGATTGACGCCATCTCGATGTTTACGGAGTCGCTTGTGTCAAACTTTCCATTTCCTGTGATAAATCCGCACACCACTTGTACCCACAGACGCTGGAGCACTTTTATCACAACAATCGAAACACGATTTCTCACCAACAACAAGCCAGGCGTAAACAGCTGTTTGGGTAGAAGATGACGAGAAGCGTGCTCTTGGCTAATTTTTAAATAAGTAGTAAAACATCAATATTTTACATATTTATGATGATTAATTTGAAAATATTCGTTATTGAAAAAGTAACTCGACTCTGACTCAAATTTAAGTAATTATTTTTCTGAATTAGAACGTTCTTTCAAGTTCTGTATTATGACGTCACGACATCTTGACTTTCGTACCTATTGTAAATAATTGCTATACTCAACTGTCATTGCAGAACAGTTTACCAGTTATTCATGCAGATTGTTATCAGCTATACATGTAATTGTTATAATCGTAATGCGCATATATATCTTTATTATTTACTTTTTGGATATATGAAGATGTTTTACTGCTGGATTATCGCCGTAGTGTGACGCAATCGTTTTCGGTCCATGGGCCTCTGTCTGTTTTCGCACCATAAGAAATTATGGGGCCGAATTTGCAATGACCAGAAAGTCGTTAAAACAGAAGGAAAGAGTTAGCATTGAGGGGCATATGTTTTGACTGAGAAAAATACAAATTTATTCAATAGCTAGCTTGTAAAAAATACTTGGTTATAAAAACTTGATTGACAACTAAGCAGCATGTCTACTATGGGTTTCAGAGACAGTGCAAGCACGTTTTTGGGCAATACCTATTTCTGTAACGAACACTCTTAACAGAACGAGATTTTGCTATAGTGCATTACACCCATGCCTTAATTTATAAGGGTATCGTGAATCACTAATCGTAAAGAATAACAACAACTTTGTCCTTGTACCAAGAGACAAAAAACTCCATTATGCAGAAATGGATACGAAAGGACGCGTATATATTTATAAAGCTCCACCTACCCTCTCCCCAACCCCCCCCCCCCCTCCACCGCCATCCCTTTTTTCTTCTTCGGCGTTCCTCCGCCTTCCTTTCTCTCTCTCTCTCTCTCTCTCTCTCCTCTCTCTCTCTCTCTCTCTCTCTCTCTCTCTCTCTCTCTCTGTTGCCATTCGGTATGTGTTGACCCTCCAAACTGGTATAAGACTACACACAAAACGTTGAAATTGGTGAAATTAGGCTATGTATTGGAAGTATATATACATAAATATTAAAGCAATTTTTATCATTATTGCATTACTATGACAAACTAGAATTCATGGAAAACAGTTTATAACCTGTTAAGCGTCACCCACGTAATAATACGTTTACCGCGATCTACTCGGTAGCGCCTTCAACGGGATATTACGTTCAAGACTTTAACTGTGCTTGTCAAGCCGCAGCCCCGTAATAATACGTTTGACTCGTATAGAAAGTGTAGGAACATCATTTGGTAACATTCTCAGCACATGGGAAAACTTATTTCCAGCCTGGCAACTCTTTCCTGGTGGTCGCTTATGCTAGAAAACTGCTTGTCCCTGTTTGGTTTTCTTTCAATACGCTTCGGGCGTTTATCGAGAAAATTGGATTTCGCGTCTTTCACAATGAATGTCCCAAAGAGGAGGCATATTTCTTCAGGTGAGATCAATCAAATACTAGATGAGGAGTGTGATATTGATAACCTATTTGATGATGAGAGCTCTAGTTCTGAATCCTCCAGTGATGATACAAAATTTTCTTCCAATTGCGGGAGTGAAGATGACTTTTCTTTGCCGAGTAACTGGACTCCAGAGAGAGAGAGAGAGAGAGAGAGAGAGAGAGAGAGAGAGAGAGAGAGAGAGAGAGAGAGAATTTCCTACAGTTAATTACAGTATGAATAACAAGCATAAAAATCAATATTAACTTTGAAAAACTATCATCAGTGCTATGATCGCTGATTACAAAAAAAGCGTGACGGTACGTTAGCAGCGAGCTCATCAGGGGCGGACGCTTAACAGGATAATAATGGAACGGCGTATGTGTGAAGCCTCCACTAATGTGGCAACGATGATTTTGCCATTCTTAGCATGCAAAACATAAAGGTTACATTTATTTCTGGTCATACGATTATTAAAGAAATTCAAAATACTAATAAAGACTGAAATCAATGAAAAGTGCTAGCCAAAAAAAAAAAAAAAAAAAAACGTATTAGTTCCTCTATGGTTTTCGGCAGCCAGATGTATGAAAACGTTAGAAACATTTGATTTTGTTTTTTTTAATCTACTTGAGAAATATCTGTAATTTTTCGGGGTAATTTGGTTGCAAAAAAGGGATAATATACATGAATTAAATCAAAATTTTTAAATAACAAAGTAAATTTAAACTAAATAACGAGTAAAGTAAACAGTTTAGGGAATAAAACTTTGCAGTTTCGTCGTCTGTCGTCGTCTGCTGTTTGAAATTGTGTTTATGGCGCGCGCGCTTAGAAACCAGGAACAGCAACGGGTTTAAAGTGCAATGTGGAGTGAACTGAGACCAAAATGTGTATAATAACAATCAAATAAGCACTGTGGAGTTTCAGTTGTGATGGCAGTAAGGATAAAAACCGCCGATTACAAGGTAAGAATGAATTCAGTTCCAACCATAACCCAGGGAATAAAAAGTTTCATACTTTCACTAATATAGGCAACAAAATGTTGTTTTATTGTGCTGATTACAACTGCAATCTTGAGTAAGATCAATAAACGTTACATACATACGCTAACATTGTTCAAATGAGTGCTGGGAAGGCTGGGGAAAGATGGTGGCCGTCACTGATGAGAACCGTCCATGCAAAACGTAGCCGCCATATTGGATTTCAAAACTGCCTTGAAAACATATTTTACGAAGAGCTCACATGCTTATTTTAGTTCGTATGGGGCTTTCATATATCACAATATGTTGACGAAACTTCAGTCTTTTAAATGGTATGCTTAGAGTTGCAATTGTATTCATGTTTCACCAATTAAATATCGAGTGAATAAGACCCGTCTACCGTGATGAGGGTTGGCCTGTCGTGATGTTTCCCCCTATTTAGGGTAAATGACCGAGTGGTGACATAGGGTAAAAAACCGCAGGGTACAGAGTGGACCGTGTACAATCAGCGTGAACTATCCCAAAAAAAGTACATTATAACGCGCCCTGACATCGGAGATGGGCATCAATCGCGACTTGTTGTTGGTGAGGAACGGAGCTAAAGACCTCTACTCTCCTTTCAAAGTAAGTATTTTCTCCAAAGTTAGAAATTTAGGCCAAATTTAAAGCATTAAACAGAGGGTAGTGAAAAGGGTGTCCAACGCAGTGCAAATCTCACCAAAACGCTTTCAGAATTTTTACTTACACTTGAATATTTTAGAAGATTGACGCCATCTCGATGTTTGCAGAGTCGCTTGTGTCAATAAACTAACCATTTCCTGTGCTAAATCCGCACACCACTTGTACCCACAGACGCTGGGGCACTTTCATCACAACAATCGGAAAACGGTTTCTCATCGGCTTGTTTGTTGGTAAACAACTGTTTTGGTAGGAGAAGATGACGAAGAGTGCACTTCGATAATTTTTTAAATAAATAGTAAAACATCAATATTTTACATTTGTTCCGACACAGCATACAAACCTTCGGTCCTTTTACAATAGGAAGGTACTAGCGGCAGCTGGATAGGTCGTAAGCTTTCGAACAAGGGGTTCGGTAGTTAACTGCTTGTCCGACAGGCGCGCGCGCGCGACTGGGAGGTAAACAAACCACTTTTGCTTTCGGCCTGCTGGCGTGTAGACGTGTATCATCGCTCTCTGCCCGCTTCATCGTCGTTGCTTTCGCATGGTTGTGTTTTTCTTTTTCTATTTATCTAGTGAAACTGAATTGTAAGTACAATCATTTCATATTTATTTCCATTGAATTCAATTGTGAATTAAAGGATCTTGGTTTCTCCACCCCTCCCTCCGATTACCCGCGTGCCGGGACTGGAAGGGCGTAAGTGCGGGAATTCATTTTTCCCAGATATGATCCTCGTATTGTGTATGCTCGTGCCGAGGGCGGGAGAGCTCTTGCTCCGAGCTTATATTTTGGTTGAAATGTGTAGATGAAAATCGTAAGTAAGTGCCCTTTTCATTTATATTTTTTTGACCACCTGTATGCTCGTTGCCGAGCGAATGCGCTCGGCACGAAAACTTTATTCTGTATGGAAGTGGAATCGCAAGTATAGTATTCCTTTTTTCATTTTCGATATATTTTATTTTGATTGTAGCAATACTCATTTTGGATCAGTTTCCGCTCTTACCCGGAAATTGATCCTTTCCCCTTTTTATTTGAATGAAGTGAAATCGCAAGTGCAGTTCTTTTTCATATTGCAATACACCCCCTGAACACCTGAACAAGCCCTGGTCACTTACCAGCCCGAACTATCATTTATCAAAAATTTACCAAATCTTTGGTTAAAATAAATGATCAGTGTTGCCAATCTCCTGGCAAACACCCTCGGTTGTTACCTATTTTTACTAGCCCACCGCTGATAGCCCTGCCTCACGGGCCGGTCACACCTGCCCTCTCACGTCAATCACTTATCGTTCGCGGTGGAGTACAGATGTATCCACAGCGAACTCCTTTTTGGTCTTGCCCGGCCTTCATTTGCACCTTTGATTTGATTGATTTTGGTGACGAATTACGCATCCCTTTGGATTACGGTTGGATTGCTCTTAATACCTTGTCATCAGACATTGATTTCTGCAAAGGAAGAAACAACACAAGCTAAACGACAACGACTACTGCATTCTCGGCCACGACATCACAGAAAACGACGAGCGAAGTTCAACAACGTATCGTCTTTGCCAACAATGCAAGAAAAGGATGAGTACCCTATGACACGATAGTCATTCCTTATGCGTAAAATTGTAGGCCTGTTCAACTATAATGTAAAGACCAGATGTTTGGAAATGTCAGGAGTGGTCTTTGGACCAGATGTTAGGGTATCTCAAACGTAGGAAAGGTCTCGGAAGTAAGTGTAGGCAGGAAGAGACTAACGTAGATCAAGATAAAGACTTAGAGACAGTGCTCTTTAAGAGACTTGAGAGTAGGCTGACATCGAGTATGACATCTCTGTTACCGATTTTATGTCGATTAAGTGAGGATAGATCGAGCAATAGGGATACTGAAAATTACTAATCGTTCTTTTCCAGCTCCCCTGCCTGTTCCAGAACCAGCCCTAACCGGTGCTGGGGGTTATGGGGGATCCGCAAGCCCACGGGGCAGGATCCGCCGTCCCCCCTGGCGCGGAGCAGGCAGTGTTGGCAGCAGATTCCCCTTCCCTCGATGTGTAAGTTCTCAGGATGATAAAAAACTTAAGGTCAGATAGACGAGTAGGGATAATAGGCTACATAGTGTTTAGTTTAGGAAGAGAAGTGCAGGCTTCTTCAGGTCGGTTTTCT
Organism: Macrobrachium nipponense; assembly: GCF_015104395.2. Lineage (NCBI taxonomy): Eukaryota > Metazoa > Arthropoda > Malacostraca > Decapoda > Palaemonidae > Macrobrachium > Macrobrachium nipponense. The sequence goes on from NC_087201.1 coordinate 102,650,833, forward strand.
ATTAAAAGTAGTAGTTTATAGAGGCACAGTGTCCTTAGAGCATCTTTAGGCTTTTTCCTGCTTCGAGTTCCTTGCATCAGAAGCTTTTAGGCCATGGTTGGTCTTTCAGATATGCTCCTTCGTCTTTAAGGTTTACTTTCCTCTACTTATACGATACGATAATTGTTAATATCAACTAATTCTCCGTTCAATGCATATTGACTTACGATATTCAGTATGGAGAGAAATCGAATAAAATTAACTACGGTTAGTCTAGTGTTCACAATGATATATCATATGCATATTCAGTAGCCTAGCCTAGCCTAAAGTATTCGCTGTACAACATATCGGTAGTTATTTTTATATTGGCTAACGCTGTAGGCTCAAGGCATTCGGACTTCGGATAATTCAGTACAGGTGTAATTGAAAACGAACGAGAATCCGATCTGAGGATAATTAATATGAATGTAATCGAACAGAATGAAGATTGGATTCTGTCCGACTAAAGCTTTATAATTGTATTATATGTATCATCATATTAGCGTAGTATACACTAACTCGGCAGTCATTCACGCTGGAATCAGCGGTGACGAATACGGGTTTGCGTCGCCGTATCCATCTCATTCTCTCCTGATTGCCTAAAATGACTAACGTAACAAAACACTCACTTATGCCAAGTCTGTACAAACGTCTTGAAGGAGACGTGTGTTCAACTATGTTGACATTTAACATAGTCAATGAGGTATCTATCTTGGGGCATATAATCAGATGTCAGATATAAGGAATTCGTATGTATAACGTCTTCATACGTTTAACCGATTATTGCCGTCAGTAATTACATTGCGCTTATGTCAATTACAGTTACAAATTACCAGTCGTATTATCAAATTACAATGACAACTGAAATTAATATTAGGCCTAATAAAGTTAATTTAATTACCTTTAAATATTATTTTATTACTTTTCAATTAAATTACAATTACACTAGCTTGTCGTCAAACAGCACTATTGTAAGGAGGTGTGACTTAGACAGACAAGGATGCCGGCTAGTCTGTTTATTTTTTTTTTTTTTCCTTGGCTCCAGATTCAACCATATCACTTGGTCTGGCTAATGTTTTTGTCCCTAGTTAGCATATTAATGAATATCTGGATACTTAACTTGTGGAACGAAGTCATACTGTTCGTCTTACGAGGTAATTTAAGACCAAAATTTGACTGATAGTCTCATTGGAAGCTAGTTTTTTCCCTCGGGTTAGATGGCGTTAAATTTAGGATTCCGTTCGTTTTTCACTCGTTTTCATAGGTATTACGAACCTTACACTTTATATACTTTATTAATCCTTTGTCTGTGTAAAAAACAACAGTAATGAGCTCTTTCATGCTATTAGTTTCTTTTACCACGGCTGCGTTTGAATTCATACAAATGCTCGGGACTTCGGTCCAGGTTGCTGATGCACGTAATTTTGCCTTATTAGCTTCAGCTGCATTTATAACATGAATACAGTAATTACCGTCGCACGCGGATGAATACAATAACGGATGTTGCTATCGGATTCGATTACTGTCACACGCTGATCAATACAATAAAGTGATGTTGTTATAGGAGTCGATCGCATTAACAACAAGTTCTCGTTCGGTTGTTCATAGCTTTACGGAGTTATACGAGTATATTATCGTTAAGATAATACCCTTTTAACTTAGAAGAGGGTGCTAGTTACGGAGTTGGAGATGTTAGACGATTGTAATTTATCTCTCTCTCTCTCTCTCTCTCTCTCTCGTCTCTCTCTCTCACTTCCCTGATTTTATATTCTCTTTATACTAGACGATTGTATCTCTCTCTCTCTCTCTCTCTCTCTCTCTCTCTCTCTCTCTCTCTCTCTCTCTCTCTCTCTCTTACTTTTCTGATTTCATATTCTCTCATCCTATTTTCCACGCTCTCCTAACACTGGACTCATTGTGCAACAGAGGTTTTTCTTCCTGTCACACCTTTTCAAACTTTGTAAATTTCCCTTCAGCGCTGACTGACCTCATAGGTCCCAATACACGGCCTTTGGCCTAAATTCTATTTTTAAACCCAACAATCTTGCTGTCTGAGTTAGTATTAGAGTAGGGAGCGAATATTAGGAATATGTATAAGGTATTCATGATATGATATATCACGAGAGGATTTAAGTATTAGGACAGATAGGAAAGAACATGTCTGGTCTATCTGAGGGTATTCTTCCAAGTGCCAACCAGGCGAGTACAGACAGGCAGGTACAACATTACAAGAGAGGACATCACTATGATCGACGACACCGTTGTCTCCTCCGTTACAGAAAGGCCTAAGGCCCACTGGGAGGTCTTTCAGTTTTCCCTCCATACATGAGAGGCCTAAGGCCACATGGGAGGTTTCAGTTTCCCTACATAATGAGAGGCCGAGGCCACATGGGAGGTCTTCAGTTTCCCTCCATACATGAGAGGCCGAGGAGCCACATGGGAGGTCTTCAGATTCCCTCCATACATGAGAGGCCGAGAGCCACATGGAGGTCTTCAGTTTTTCCTCTACTCAGGTGAGGCACATAGCCAGCTGACAGGAACAGGTTTGTATCCCTCCTGGCACTCAATGAGTTTTGACCTTAGGGTAGAGGTTGCAGGGAGTTTTTCCCCTCCACATATGGGAGGCCTAGAAGGCTACACATGGGAGATTAGTTTGGACGATTGACAAATGAACTTGAGACTGACCCGCGTACTCAATTATATTGACTGACAACTGGTACAGTGGAGGGCCGAGTAGATTGATTCCCCACCTCCAAATTAATGTTGTAAATCGGGCTTGTTCAGGTGTTCAGGGGGTGTATTGCACTATGAAGTTTTATTGTAAAACTAATATTGTAATACCTACCTGAACACCTGAATGATTCCCACCCTCCTCCCCTCTCATACCAGAGTTATTGAGTTATGATTGACGTGAGAGGGCAGGTGTGACCGGCCCGTGAGGCAGGGCTATCAGCGGTGGGTCTGGTAACTAGGTAACGAGGCTGGTTTGTTTGCCAGGAGATTGGCAACACTGATCGTTTATTTTAACCAAAGATTTGGTAAATTTTTGATAAATGATAGTTCGGGCTGGTAAGTGACCAGGGCTTGTTCAGGTGTTCAGGTAGGTATTATTAAAATTATTAGTTTTACAATAAAAACTTCATTCATATTTTATTGAGATTGCATTATTTACTTGGATCAATGTTTCCGCTATTTCCCGGGAATTGATCCTTCCCCTTTTTATTTTATTTTGTATGAAGTGAAATCGCAAGCGCAGTATTCTTTTTCATTTTCATATATATTTTGATTGCATCAATTCATTATGGATCAAGGTTTCCGTTCATATCGGGAATGGATCCTTTACCCTTGCGCTCGGTACCGAGGTGGCGCAAATGCGCTCGCTCCGAGCCCTTTATTCATTGTGAAGATTGAATCGTAATTGCAAGATTCTTTTTCATGTTATTCCTTTTATTATTGATTGCATCAATATTTTATTTTGGGTTCAAGTTCCGCTCAGTTCAGGGAATTGATCCTTATGCCCTTGCATTTGGGGTGCCGAGGGCACGATTGCTCTCGGGCGTCTTATTGTTTTTGTTGGTACATGGGTGCTGAGCGGGGGTGGGGAACGAGAATCCCCCCCCCCCCCCCCTGCCGAGTTCTGTCTGACTGTCCATGCAGTTGCTGCGCTGGCTGTCCCTGCTGTTGCTGCGCTGGCTGTCCCTGCCGTTGCTGCGCTGGCTGTCCCTGCCGATGCTGTGCTGGCTGTGCCTGCTGTTCCTGAGATGCCCATACCTGCTGACGTCGTCCCTGTTCGTGGTGGTACTACCCAGACTTTGGTCTGTCTGTACAGGTGCGTCCGGGCCCTGTGGCTTCGGCTACAGCAGCCCCGGCTCCGCCCTGGATGGCAGATCTTACGTTCTGTCCTGAGGAAGCTGACGAAGAAGAGGAGGAACGTCGCCTTCATCTTCTTCATCGTCGTCGGCTGCCGCCTCTTCCCCTTCGACTTCTAAGGCTTCACAGCCGAGGAAGAAGAAGGTTGCCTCCTCCCTCCTAAGAAGTCTCCCTTGGGAGCTTCTCGGGACCCGTCTCACCTCAGTGGGACGGGAGGGTTCCTTCCGCTGGTCCTCCTGCTCCTTCGGGAGCGGGGCCCGTCTCTTCTAACGCAAGGAAGAAGAACTACGGGGACCAGAGGGGTACCGGCTAACACCGGTACTTCCTCGCCTGGTTGTCAGTGGTTCTGCCACTGCATCAGGGTCCGTCTCGGCCTCTCGTTTCGCGGGAGTGTACCGAGTGTACGGTCGCCTACCAGCGACCGTGCAGCCAGGAACCAGACCTCTGAGCCCGCTCAGCGTCAGGTTCACGGCACGGAGCGGAAGACTGGTGACAGCCGCTCACGCGACTCTCACCAGACCAGCTCTCGCTCTCGCGGCGACCAGCTGGCTACCCGGGATGACGTGACGGTCCACGACCGGCCACGGGCTGAGGCTGGGAAGAGGTCCCCCCGTTCGCCGGTGCCAGCCACGGCTGGAACCAGCAACGTGACGTGCCGTGAGGACAAGCACCGGTCTCACTGTGACAGTGGAGCCTGCAGGTCGCCTGACCGTCGCTCTCAACAGAGAGGCGATCGGGTACGGCAACCAGCACCAGCTCTTCTGACACTCGAGATCGGGGCCGCTGTGCTCAGTCCAGCCAGTTCTCCACAGCGAGACGGTTCGACCAGGCCTGCAAGCTCGATCGCCACCCGCGGGTTGACGATCGCCTGCAGCCCTCCAAGCCTGCTGGTTCTGCCAGCGAGCGAGGAGGGAGCGTCAGGTCTGCCTCCGTACCTTCAACCTCCTCGGGTTACACCGGGAGGAGCGAGGTATTGAGGAGTGATCGTGAGGGGTGCGCCCCCTCATGACCCACCACGATGCCCTACGTGCCAGGAGTATGCGCAAGTGGATGGAGAAGACCGAGAGGGCTGTCGCTGTCCCCCTTCTTAGGAGGAAGGTTCTCGGAATATGCTCTTGTTCGAAGGGCTTAACGGTCCTACTCTGCAAGATGCTGTGACTTCCGAGACCAGAGGAACTTTGCCGAGGTTATGGCGCTGATTCGTCAGCACAACGACCTCGGGGAAGGATTGCCGCTCCCACCAGCAGAGCCACGTCTCGGCTCGAGTCGTTTTGGGGCCCGAGAGGGAACCCAAATCGACGGTGGGGTCTGCCGCGATCGGAGCTTGCCGACTGTGTTGAACCAGGTAGTCTCTCGTCTCCGGACAAGAAGGCTCTCTCAGTTCTGGCCGGTCGAACAAGCTACTTCACCTCCTCTACTGCGACAGAGGCGTTTCTACGTGTCTTCGGACACCGTATTGAATACCCCTTCGGTCCTCCTGAGAGGTTTCGACCTCGACGAGGACTGGAATGAGTCGGAGGACGGTATCGGCTCTCTCCTGTCAGTGTCGATCAGCCCACCCAGACCGACGTTCACAGTGGCGGCAGACCCTTACCTACATATGAGTTCGTAACCCTCCTCTCGGGAAAACGTTTTCTCCCGACGATACGTTTTCCCAGGCTCTGAGAGGCCATCGCTGTAAGGCGATGGCTGCTCCTTTTCTTCTCCAAATGCTAGTTCCGCTGGGAAGGCGAGCCAGTATCCAATTCCATCCCTTCTCTCCTTACGGCTACGAGGGAAAGGGGAGGGATCCTACAGAGATTTCTCTGTAAGATCCCATGTTAGGGGGTGCCGTACCGGGGGACCTTCGGGTCCTACCTGAGTAAGCCCCGGTCGTTGAGGAGGGATCCTGCCTCTTTCTCGATTTCTAACGGGTAATCGAGAGGGACCACCAGCCGATATCGTTTGACGAATTCGGTGGGGGTTTTGCAGAGTGCTTAGAATTCTACGGAATTTCTAGCGCACTCAGAGTGTTAGAGTTTTTTACGATCTCCAAACACTTAGGCGAGACCACGTCCAAAGTGAGCGAGAATCCCCGATAATGGTTACACGAATAATCGGGGAACCTCGCTTATGCTCGAATTCCTGTAATTTCTAGCATTTGGAAGAAGACTGCTGCTGAAAGAAGAGTATCTCACAAATAGGCGATTAACCTGGAATAGAGAAGAACGAACGGGAACTTTCCAGTTTGGCTTGAACTATCGTCTTCGGTATTCTGTTCACCATTGAAGCTTTCCTTTGGGAAAGACTTTCTCCTTCACTCTCTTGACTAGAAGAACGAAGGCGGTCGATCTCCAATCCTTATTTCTCATTCCTCGAGGGGGAAAAGAATTTAGGGATGGAGGTCGTGGTACAGAACCTACAAATATACTACGTATATTACCCTCGCGACATGATTCTTTTAACAGTTGAATTGTCCGGGGGGGGTAGGCGCATACCGTAGTTAACTCTACGGTTTGTGACCGAGACGAATTGTATCTTAATTGAACTGCAACCTCCCAGCAGTATCAGTTTTCGATTTTAGATACTTGGTATTGTCATGACAACACCAAATCAGCTTTTTGTAATTACCGAAATCCGTTTCGTTTAAAATATAATTGCTCGAGGCGTATTCTTTATGCTCGATGGTTCTAGCCGAACGCATTCCTTCGTGGAAGGGATTAACTGGCAACTCAGGATGACGAGTCACCGAAAGCTACTGCGTATTGAAATTTGAACTGCCTGGTAGCAGCTCAGTATCAGCTAGGTCTCCGAGATGCACGGTCGGTTACGTCTCTCTCTCCCCTGGTTTGATTGACTACCGAACCGTATCTCTACCCAACAATCATGGACTTAGGTCTCTGATTAACGGGGATTCTCGCAATAATGAAGGACCATCTACTGCTGTGACGCTCGATTTCATCGCCTTCGACATTGCGAGAATTTTCAACAGAGATATCTTCTTGGACTCTTTCATCTTTCTGTTTACCGCACGGTAACAGAAGTCTGTACTAGTCTCCCGCTGCATCGCACCGCGATAATGCGAATGATTTTTGCAGACATCTGAGTTTGTCTTCAAAATATCTCGTATTCGTAGGTGTGCAATTATTCATTGTTCGCCCCGAATTAACAGATGTGCAGAAGACATCGCCTACTCTCCGACCTGACAGCTCTACTTCCAAATGTTCAGCCCATGAGAAGCAGTTCTTCAGGCAGTATTTCCCTGTCTCTTCATTACTGAAAAGCGCTCCGCTTTATTGCAACTACGATCCTCACCGGACAGCAATGAATAGCGGTTAGCGTTCTCAGTCTTTGTAGCACAGGTTCAGAATCTTGAGAATCCTTCTCTCGGTTCAGCTGTGAAGACGTAGGTTGCATTTTCTGTACACCTTCGTCTCAACGACACAGTGTTGTTTCTCCTTAGCTGAGAATCAACTATACTATGAGATATCTTGCCATCAGGGACCTCGGTCTCTAGAAGGCAATTGACTTTCGCCTGTTGGGCACATGCCTTAAGAGAATCATCACCTCGCCTTCTGGCATCGGTGACGAACAAATTATTTGTTTAGTCTCTTGGCATAACCCTTTTAAGGTGAAGGTCACGTGACTTTGCTCGGTGCTTGGACAACTTGCCTCCTACCGAACGCAGTCAGTCGGCAGCTGTCAGAGCGCCCAAGTCAGTACGAACTTCGCTGTGGACTTAGTTCGGTTGTTCCATAACAGTCTTTTCTTGTCCTAACGGCTTGTCACAGTACCCATACCATCGACACCCACCATTGAGTGTCGGTGTCCTATCCACTACCGAGAAGAAGAACTTCACTGCATGGGGATAGGAGAATGTGAGACACTTCGCTGCAGACGGATAGACCAGTATGGGTACAGGACATCACCGAAGTCGAGAAGAGGGATAGGTCATACGACCATTCCCTTCTTTTCCTCTGAGGTAATTGCATGACTTTTCCTGCGAAGTCAAGCATCCAGGGGATGGGGATTCGTGACGCTCGATGTCGTACCGACTTCGTAGCGAAGACTCAGAACCCTTCGGTTCCTGACGATCGGTTAGAGTCCTTCACAATCCCCTCCCTAATGGACTTCACCGCCTTCGATGCGAAGGAGATGCTGCTTTGTCCTATGAAAGCGCAACGGCGCTTTCTGAAGAAACTTGACATCCCAGGCTGAGTGTTGAAGACTCTTCGTCAGCACCAAGATGACCTAGAAGTACACTCCCTCGAATTACACAAGAACTTCTCCGTGGCGCAGGTACTGAAGGCAGGGGTCTGGTACAACCAGACCACTGGCACCTCCTTCTACCTTTTGGATATTGCCCACAGGTCCTTGGATCGTTTTCCTTGGGACCCGTGGTGGCTGTTCAACACGTTGTGTAGCTAACCCAGACCCTAGCAGGCTGAACAGCATCGAGTCCTGGTGTGACTGTAAGAATAGATAAGTGAATGAGAGAGTGACTGGCTTCTCTTCCTATCTTTTTCTCCCCCTCTACCTGTGGGTAGAGGGATATGGTCATCACCTTGCTGGATAAGGACGAGATGCAGGTGAGCTACTCGACAGAGCCCCATCCTATCCCTTTCACTAGGGATGGGAGCGAATATCCACCACTTCCTCCTGCAAGGGGGGGGAAGTGGATGCCAACAAGAGACAAACCATAACTTTATGTTGCCTCTTGCAAATAGGAACTTGTTCTTGTTTGCTGGTACGAAGAGATACGCTTGCCTCTCTCTTAGTACTTGGTCCAGAGGTCTGACCATTGATCCTGCGGTGCACACCCCGATCAATCGGACAGAGGCTTGGATCCCTCCCTTGCTCTTACGACCAGGGAGGCATTCCAAGGTTGGGCGAACACCAGTCTGTTCACAAAAGACTCAGATTCCTCCCACCAAGAAGTGAGTCTTCCTATTGTAAAAGGACCGAAGGTTTGTATGCCGTGTCGGAACAAATGACAATTTGTCCAAAATTGCATTTGTTCCGACACGGCATACAAACCTTCGGTCCTTTTACAATAGGAAGGTACTAGCGGCAGCTGGATAGGTCGTAAGCTTTCGAACAAGGGGTTCGGTAGTTAACTGCTTGTCCGACAGGCGCGCGCGCGCGACTGGTAGGTAAACAAATCACTTTTGCTTTCGGCCTGCTGGCGTGTGGACGTGTATCATCGCTCTCTGCCCGCTTCATCGTCGTTTGCTTTCGCATGATTGTGTTTTTTCTTTTCTATGGATCTAGTGAAACTGAATGTAAGTACAATCATTTCATTGAATTCAATTGTGAATTAAAGGATCTTGGTTCACAACGCCTCCGATTACCCGAGTTCCGGGACTGAAGGGCGTAATTGCGGGAATTCATTTTCCCAGAATGATCCTCGTATTGTGTATGCTCGGTGCCGAGGGCGGGAGCGCTCGCTCCGAGCGTATATTGGGTTGGAAATGTGTAGATGAAAATCGTAAGTAAGTGCTCTTTTCATTTATAAATTTTTGACCTGTATGCCCGTTGCCGAACGAATGCGCTCGGCACGGAAACTTATTCAGTATGAAAGTGGAATCGCAAGTACAGTATTCTTTTTCATTTTCATATATTATTTTTTATTGTAGCAATACTCATTTTGGATCAGTTTCCGAGCTTGCCCGGAGATTGATCCTTCCCCCTTTTTAATTTGAATGAAGTGAAATCGCAGTGCAGTTCTTTTCATTTTCATTTTTTTTATTGAGATTGCATTGTTGACTGGGATCAATGTTCCGCTATTCACGGAATTGATCCTTCCCCTTTTTATTTGTATGAAGTGAAATCGCAAGCGCAGTAGGTCTTTTCATTTTCATATATTTGTTGATTGCATCATTTCATTATGGATCAAGGTTTCCAGAAACCTTGATCCATAAAGGTAAGGAATGAAACCTTTCACCCTTGCGCTCGTTACGAGGGCGCAAATGCGCTCGATCCGAGCCCTTATTCATTGTGAAGTGAATCGTTTGGCAAGATGCATTTTCATTTTGTTCCTTATTATTGATTGCATCAATTTTATTTGGTTCAAGTTCCGCTCAGTCAGGGAATTGATCCTTATGCCTTGTATTCGTGCCGATGGCACGATTGCTCTAGGGCTCTTATTTTGTTGTTGGGTACATGGGGACTGTGCGGGGGTGGGGAACGAGACCCCCCCCGCTCAGTTCCCACAGATGACTCTTCCCCGGGGGGTTGGGGGGGGGGAGGTTATCGGCGTTCTTCTCCTCGCCCGATCCGTCGAGCGCGGGGAGGGCGCTCGGTGCCCGATGTACAATTGTATTAGGGGTCTTCCACTCGTTCGGGAGGGATCAGACCCCCGCACGAGGGGATTTCCCCCCCATTAATCGCTACTACTATTATTTCCGCAGGTGCTACTGCCACGAGGGTGGACCTTGGTGAGGTATGGGCGTCCTTCCAATTGCAGAGCGTGCTGGTGTCCAGGAGGCGGTTCTATGTCTGGGCCTACTGCGGTCACCCATGGAGTGGTGACCACGCAACCAGGTGACGACGTCCCTCCTCACCTGGTGTACTCGCCTCACGTGGTAACAGTCTTGCCTACAGCCGCTGTGAAGTGCCGTTCGCCGTACCGAGAGGGGGGCGTGCCGCCGCCGCTCGTGGTTGCCGCGCTGCAGCGACCACACTTCCGCTGCCCTAGAACTCGCCCCTGGACCTGCCGCCGGTACCAGGATGTTGCTGGCTGCTGCTCCACTTCCTGTGTTTCCGGTGCTGCCTGCCGTACCTGCCGATTCTGGGCTGACTGTCCATGCCGTTGCTGCGCTGGCTGTTCCTGCCGTTGCTGCGCTGGCTGTCCCTACCGATGATGTGCTGGCCGTGCCTGCTGTTCCTGGATGCCCATACCTGCTGATGTCGTCCCTGTTCGTGGTGGTACTACCCCAGACTTTGGTCTGTCTGTACAGGTGCGTCGGGCCCTGTGGCTTCGGCTACAGCAGCCCCGTCCGCTCCGCCCTGGATAGCAGATCTTACGTCTGTCCTGAGGAAGCTGACGAAGAAGAGGAGGAAGGTGTCGTGGTCGTCGTCTTCATCTTCTTCATCGTCGTCGGCCGCCGCCTCTTCCCCTTCGACTTCTAAGGCTTTACAGCCGAGGAAGAAGAAGGTCGCCTCCTCCCTCCTAAGAAGTCTCCCTCGGGAGCTTCTCAGGACCCGTCTCACCTCGGTGGGACGGGAGGGTTCCTTCCGCTGGTCCTCCTGCTCCTTCGGGAGCGGGGCCCGTCTCTTCTTCCGCAAGGAAGAAGACTACGGGGACCAGCAGGGGTACCGGCTAACACCGGTACTTCCTCGCCTGGTGTCAGTGGTTCTGCCACTGCATCAGGGTCCGTCTCGGCCTCTCGTTCGCGGGAGGTACCGAGTGTACGGTCGCCTACCAGCGACCGTGCAGCCAGGAACCAGACCTCTGAGTCCGCTCAGCGTCAGGTTCACGGCACGGGGCGGAAGACTGGTGACAGCCGCTCATGCGACTCTCACCAGACCAGCTCTCACTCGCGCGTGAACAGCTGGCTACCCGGGGGGGGACGTGACGGTCCCACGACCGACCACGGGCTGAGGCTGGGAAGAGGTCCTCCCGTTCGCCGGTGCCAGCCACGGCTGGAACCAGCGACGTGACGTGCCGTGAGGACAAGCACCGGTTCACTGCGACAGTGGAGCCTGCAGGTCGCCTGACCGTCGCTCTCACAGAGAGCGATCGGGAACGGCAACCAGCACCAGCTCTTCTGACACTCGAGATCGGGGCCGCTGTGCTCAGTCCAGCCGTTCTCCACAGCGAGACGGTTCGACCAGCCTGCAGCTCGATCGTCACCGAGAGGGTTGACGATCGCCTGCAGCCCTCCAAGCCTGCTGGTTCTGCCAGCGAGCGACGAGGGAGCGTCAGGTCTGCCTCTCCCGTACCTTCTTAACCTCCTCGGGTTACACCGGGAGGAGCGAATGGTACTGAGGGAGTGATCGTGAGGGGTGTGCCCCCCCCTCATGATCCCACCACGACGCCCTACGTGCCAGGCACGGTTCTTGGACCGGCCAGGACGTATGCGCAAGTGGATGGGAAGACCGAGAGGGCTGTCGCTGGTTCCCCCTTCTTAGGAGGAAGGTTCTCGGAATATCGCTCTTGTTCGAAGGGCTTAACGGTCCCACTCTTGCAAGATGCTGTGACTTCCGAGATCCAGAGGAAACTTTGCCGAGGTTACGGCGCTGATTCGTCAGCACAATGACCTCGGGGAAGGATCGCCGCTCCCACCAGCAGAGCCACGTCTCGGCTCGGAGTCGTTTTGGGGCCCGAGAGGGAACCCAAATCGACGGTGGGTCGGCCGCGATCGGAGCTTGCCGACTGTGTTGAAACCAGGTAGTCTCTCGTCTCCGGACAAGAAGGCTCTCTCAGTTCTGGACGGTCGAACAAGCTACTTCACCTCCTCTACGGCGACAGAGGCGTTTATACGTGTCTTCGGACACCGTATTTAAATACCCCTTCGGTCTCCTGAGGTTTCGACCTCGACGAGGACTGGAATGAGTCGGAGCGGGTATCGGCTCTCTACTGTCAGGTGTCGATCAGCCCCACCAGACGACGTTCACAGTGGCGGCAGACACTTACCTACAGTTATGAGTTCGTAACCCTCCTCGGGAAAACGTTTTCTCCTGACGATACGTTTTCCCAGGCTCTGAGAGGCCATCGCCGTAAGGCGATGGCTGCTCCTTTTCTTCTCCAACTGCTAGATCCGCTGGGAAGGCGAGCCAGTATCCAATTCTCCCCATTCCCTCGCTCCTTACGGCTACGAGGGAAAGGGGAGGGATCCTACAGAGATTTCTCTGTAAGATCCCACGTTAGGGGCTGCGCTACCGGGGGGACCTTCGGGTCCTACCTGACGTAAGCCCCGGTCATTGAGGAGGGATCCTGCCCCTTTCTCGATTTCTACGGGAATCGAGAGGACCACCAGCCGATATCGTCTGACGAATTCGGTGGGGGGTTTCGCAGAGTGCTTAGAATTCTACGGAATTTCTAGCGCACTCAGAGTGTTCGAGTTTTTTGCGATCCCCAAACACTCAGGCGAGACCACGGTCCAAAGTGAGCGAGAATCCCCGATAATTGTTACACGATAATCGGAACCTCGCTTATGCTCGAATTCCTGTAATTTCTAGCATTTGGAAGAAGACCGCTGCTGAGAAGAGTATCTCTCAGTAGCGCTTAACCTGGAATAGAGAAGAACGGACGGGAACTTCCAGTTTGGCTTGAACTAGCGTCTTCGGTATTCTGTTCACCATTGAAGCTTTCTTTGGGAAAGACCTTCTCCTTCACTCTCTGAATAAGAGAACGAAGGCGGTCGATCTCCAATCCTTATTCTCATTCCTCGAGGGAAAAGAATTTAGGATGGAGGGTCGTGGTACAGAACCTACAAATATACTACGTATATTACCCTCGCGACATGATTCTTTAACAGTTGAATTGTCCGTAGGCGCATACCGTAGTTAACTCTACGGTTTGTGACCCGAGACGAATTGTATCTTAATTGAACTGCAACTCGGGGTTGCCTGCAACCTCCCAGCAGTTATCAGTTTCGATTTTAGATACTTGGTATTGTCATGACAACACCAAATCAGCTTTTGTATTTACCGAAATCCGTTTCGGTTAAATATAATTGCTCGAGCGTATTCTTTATGCTCGATGGTTCTAGCCGAACGTATTCCTTCGTGGAATAATGGATTACCTGGCAATATCAGGATGACGAGTCACCGAGAGCTACTGCGTATTGAACTGCCTGATAGCGGCTCAGTATCAGCTAGGTCTCGGAGATTGCACGGTGCGGTTACGTCTCTCTCTCCCCTGGTTGGATTGACTACCGAACCGTATCTCTGCCCAACAATCATGGACTTAGGTCTCTGATTAACGGGGATTCTCGCAATAATGAAGGACCATCTACTGCTGTGACGCTCGATTTCATCGCCTTCGACAGTTGAGAAATTTTCAACAGAGATATTCTCTTGGACTCTGTCATCTTTCTGTTTACCGCACGGTAACAGAAGTCTGTACTAGTCAACCGCTGGCATCGCACTGCGATAATGCGAATGATTTTTGCAGACATCTGAGTTTGTCTTCAAAATATCTCGTATTCGTAGGTGTGCAATTTCATTGCTCGCCCCGAATTAACAGATATGTCAGAAGACATCGCCTACTCTCCGACCTGACAGCTCTACTTCCAAATGTTCAGCCATGAGAAGCAGTTCTTCAGGGCAGTAGTTCCCTGTCTTCATTACTGGAAGCGCTCCGCTTTTATTGCAACTACGATCCTCACCGGACAGCAATCAATAGCGTTAGCGTTCTCAGTCTTTGTAGTACAGGTTCAGAATCTTGAGAATCCTTCTCTGGTTCAGCTGGAAGACGTAGGTTGCATTTTCTGTACACCTTCGTCTTCAACGGCACATAGTGTGTTTCTCCTTACCCGAGAATCAACTATACTATGAGATATCTTGCCATCAAGGACCGCGGTCTCTAGAAGGCAATTGACTTTCGCCTGTTGGGCACATGCCTTAAGAGAGTCATCACCTTGCCTTCTGGCATCGGTGACGAACAAATTATTTGTTTAGTCTCTTGGCATAACCCTGTTAAGGCGAAGGTCACGTGACTTGCTCGGGTGCTTGGACAACTTGCCTCTACCGAACGCAGTCAGCAGGCAGCTGTCAGAGCGCCCAACCAAAGTCTGTTACGAACTTCGCTGTGGACTTAGTTCGGTTGTTCCATAACAATCTTTTCTTCGTCCTAACGGCTTGTCACAGTACCCATACCATCGACACCCACCATTGAGTGTCGGTGTCCTATCCACTACCGAGAACAACAACTTCGCTGCAGAACGGATAGACCAGTATGGGTACAGGACATCACCGAAGTCGAGAAGAGGGATAGCTCATACGACAATTCCCTTCTTTTCCTCTGAGGTATGTGCATGACTTTGCCTGCGAAGTCAAGCATCCAGGGGATGGGGATCCGTGACGCTCGATTTCATACCGAACTTCGTAGCGAAGACTCAGAACCCTTCGGTCCCTGACGATTGGTTCGAGTCGTTCACAATCCCCTCCCTAATGGACTTCACCGCCTTCGATGCGAAGGAGATGCTGCTTGTCCTGTGAAAGCGCGACCGCGCTTTCTGAAGAAACTCGACATCCCAGGCGGAGTGTTGAAGACTCTTCGTCAGCACCAAGATGACCTAGAAGTACACTCCCTCGAGTTACACAAGAACTTCTCCGTGGCGCAGGTACTGAAGGCAGGGGTTCTGGTACAACCAGACCACTGGCACCTCCTTCTACCTTTTGGATATTGCCCACAGGTCCTTGGATCGTTTTCCTTAGGACCCGTGGTGGCTGCTCAACACGTTGTCTAGCTAACCCAGACCCTAGCAGGCTGAACAGCATCGAGTCCTGGTGTGACTGTAAGAATAGATAAGTGAATGAGAGAGTGACTGGCTTCTCTTCCTATCTTTTTCTATCCCTCTACCTGTGGGTAGAGGGATACGGTCATCACCTTGCTGGATAAGGACGAGATGCCGGTGAGCTACTCGACAGAGCCCCATCCTATCCCTTTCACTAGGGATGGGAGCGAATATCCACCACCTCCTCCACAAGGGGGGTGGGGGGGAAGTGGATGCCAACAAGAGACAAACCATAACGTTGTTGCCTCTTGCAAATAGGAACTTGTTCTTGTTTGCTGGTACGAAGAGATACTTGCTTGCTCTCTCTAGTACTACGGTCCAGAGGTCTGACCATTGATCCTGCGGTGTCACACCCGATCAATCGGACAGAGGCTTGGATCCCTCCCTCGCTCTTACGACCAGGGAGGCTTCCAAGGTTGGTTGCGAACACCAGTCTGTTCACAAAAGACTCAGATTCCACCCACCAAGAAGTGAGTCTTCCTATTGTAAAAGGACCGAAGGTTTGTATGCCGTGTCGGAACAAATGACAATTTGTCCAAAATTGCATTTTTCCTAAACTATACAAACTGAGCGTCCTTTTACACATAGCCCCACCTCATGCCACCCCTCACTCTGCAGTTTTTGCTTGGGCCAAAAGCAAAAGTGATTTGTTTACCTCCCAGTCGCGCGCGCGCGCCTGTCGGACAAGCAGTTAACTACCGAACCCCTTGTTCGAAAGCTTACGACCTATCCAGCTGCCGCTAGTACCTTCCTATTGTAAAAGGACTCAGGTTGTATAGTTAGGAAAATGCAATTTTGGACAAATTGTCATTTTTCCTAACTATACAAACCTGAGGTCCTTTTACACTAGTCCCACCTCATGCCACCCCTCACTCTGCAGTTTTTGCTTGGGCCAAAAGCAAAAGTGATTTGTTTACCTCCCAGTCGCACGCGCGCGCCTGTCGGACAAGCAGTTAACTACCGAACCCCTTGTTCGAAAGCTTACGACCTATCAGCTGCCGCTAGTACCTTCTATGTAAAAGGACCTCAGGTTTGTATCGTTAGGAAAAATGCAATTTTGGACAAATTGTCATTTTGTATGGTCTCTCGGCATAACCCTTTAAAAGGCAAAGATCACGTGACTTGCTTGGATGCTTGGACAACTTGCCTCGTTACTGAACGCAGTCAGTAGGCAGCTGTCAGAGCACCCGATTCAGTTACTGTTTACGCTGTGGACTTAATAGGTTGTTCCAGAACAATCAGTTGAGTTGGTGGGACGACACCAACAAACTACAAGAAAGCTTCGAACTTCAAGAGAAGAACCCCAGACCTAGTGTTTGTATTCAGACGCATCGGACATGGGGTGGGATGTAACACTGGGGAAGGGCGATATCTCGGGTCTATGGGAAGACCATCAGAAGAAATGGCATATAAACGTGAAGGAACTGGTGGCCATTCATCTAGCGCTAATACGCTTCCAGGAGGAGGTCTGGAACAAGTTAGTACATGTCAACGCAGACAACACCACAACGTTGGCCTACATCAGGAAACAGGGAGGCACTCGTTCAGATTCCCTTTACGAGGTAGCAAAAGATCTCCTGCTGTGGGCAAAAGCGAACAATATAACTCTGATAATCCGCTTCATAGAGGGAGAGAACAATGTCAGAGCGGATCTTCTCAGCAGAGGAAGACATGTTCTCACGACAGAATGGACCCTACATCACGAGGTGTGCAGCAGGCTTTGGAATCTGTGGGGAGAACCGTCTATAGACCTCTTTGCGATGCAGAGAACAAAGAGGTTACCTGTTTACTGCTCTCCAGTCCCAGACCAGGAAGCAGTGGCAGTGGATGCCTTCCTCATGGATTGGGAAGGACTATACACGTACGCCTCCCCCCCATTCAAAATCCTAGACTGAGTCATGAAGTTCAGGGAGTCGAACAACGCCTGCATGACCCTGATAGCTCCGTTTTGGCCCATGAGACCCTGGATCACAGAAGTGAGGGAGTGGCTAGTAGACACCCCCAGATCGTTGCCTTGTCGGAACGATCTACTCAGACAGCCACATATAGAGAGACACCATCAAAATCTCCTCGCTCTCAATCTAACTGCCTTTCGACTATCGAAAAACTGGCAAGAGCGAAGGGCTTTTCGAGGGAAGCTGCAAGAGCAATCTCAAGAGCGAGGAGGACGTCCACAATCAAGGTGTACCAGTCAAAGTGGGACGTGTTCAGGGAATGGTGCAGAATTAATAACATTTCCTCTTTCATTACCTCTCTAACTCAACTGGCAGATTTTCCGTTACACTTAAGAACCCAAGAGAAACTAGCAGTATCTACCATCAAGGGATACCGCAGCATGCTAGCCTCCGTCTTCCGTCACAGAGATATTGACACGTCGGGAGACAAGGATCTCTCGGACCTCATAAGGTCCTTTGAGACAGTAGAGTAAGGACAACCTAACCCCCTCTTGGAATTTGGATGTTGTCCTGACGTTTCTAACCTCGAGTAGGTTCGAACCCTTCGACAAGGCTTCATGGAAGTACCTCACCAAGAAGACCCTATTCCTGGTTGCGTTGGCAACGGCCAAGAGGATAGGAGAGTTGCAAGCCTTTAGCAAGAATGTAGGCTTCAATGGGGAGAATGCAGTCTGCTCGCTGCAACTAGGGTTTCTCGCCAAGAATGAGAATCCTTCTCACCCATGGCCTAGATCCTTTACCATACCAGGGTTATCTCATTTAGTAGGACAGGAAAAGGAGAGAGGCCTTTTGTCCAGTGAGAACCCTAAAGTGTTATCTACAGAGAACCAAAAACTTAAGAGGACAGACAGACAACCTCTGGTGCTCGGTAAAGAAGCCTTCACTACCTTTGTCGAAGAACGCACTGGTGTTCTTTATCAAAGACTTGATAAGGGAAGCTCACCAGAACTGTGATGAGAAAAGCTTCCCAATCCTCAAAGTCAAGGCGCACGAAGTAAGAGCTGTGGCGACTTCGATGGCGTATAGACACAACAAGTCGATGAAAGCGATTTTGGAAGCGACTTTATGGCAAAGCAAGTCTATCTTCGCAGATTGTTACCTCAAAGAGGTACAGACCCAATATGAAGATTGTTGCTCCCTGGGTCCGTACGTTGCCTCCGGCATCGTAGTTGGAGAAGGTACTACTGCCTCTAACCCATAACCTTATTTATACCCTTGCTTTTTTTCTTGAACTTGGTATCACAGGTTGTCTGTGAAGGTTGTTGCAACCTTCCACAGTCTGGGATGCAAGTCTAAGTTAGGTTTTTATGGTGTGTGTTTTTAGTTTGTTAGTTGGTCAGGTGGTCAGCTCATTGTCCATGGCTTTGCCAGGATAGCAAGGGTGGTGGTCTAGTCATGTTAAGGTCGAGGACCGTGTGACAGCCCCACAGAGACTTTCTACAGACCCCTGGGTGGATCGCTGGGTCTCTCAAGGAATGCAGGCTAATGAGGCAGCTTCCTTATCAGGTAAGAACCAGATTAGTATTAGTTCAGCTTTCCTTATCAGGTAAGAACCAGATTAGTATTAGTTCAGCTAATTTGTAGCGATTAGTAATTTTTCGAATTCCCAACGGTGTTGCGGTTCTCTAACCCACCACCAAAGGTGTCAATCAGCTATATATATGAAACTACCAGGGAAGTTAGATATTTAAAAATGGTATTTTCATTTTAAAATAAGTTTTTAAATATACTTACCTGGTAGTTACATATATAAAAGTCCCTCCCTCCTCCCCTCTGAGAACAGGGGCATGGAATTTCTGAGGGCAAATGGGAATGGTTCCAAGTACTACCTGGATAGAGGGAGCACAGGTATGATCACCTGACCGTCTATCGGCAATAGCCGCGAATTTGAATTTCTGCCAAGTCCCGCGACGCGACGAATCGCGGCGGGATAAAGCTTTATATATGTAACTACCAGGTAAGTATATTTAAAAACTTATTTTAAAATGAAAATACCATTTTTCAAACGTCTATTACAAGAGAAGGCCCACCTTCCCAGAAGTCTACCCAAGTTTTTTTTTAAGCCAAGACCCTATATTTATAAAATCCAAGAAACTTATGGAAGTCTAATACATATACTTTGGGGATCACTATGGAGTTTATGTTAGCTATAACATCCAAGCTGAGCAGAAACTACTTTTAGAATCTCTCAATGCAGTCCCCTCCACACAAAAGCAACTTCACTCTTCTCTGATCCCCATCCCATTTGGGACAGACACTGTCTTAACCCCTAAAAACCGGGCTAAAAAATCAATATACAGCACCCCAGGCCAGGTAAACTTTTGAGTTCAGCAAATTTAACCCTTAATAGACAGACCCACTCATATGAGTAGCAATAACAGGTTTCAGTGGTGGACAGACATGGTGAGCATCAATATTTAAACATTTATACTGGTTTTAGAGTGGTCCCAGTCATAGGTGATATCTTGTCTGGAACTTGTAAGAGTCTTTCTCTTGGTGACTGGAACATCAGTTCCTCTTGTTACCGGTGCACACAATGTCTGAAGGTGTAACCAGAGTAGGGGTACATATTCTTTAAAATAACTTTGTAGAGTTTCTTGAGTACTTCTGCTTGCATTGTCACTGTGATCAGTTCGTACAGAGAAATTGACTGTTATAGAGGTATTGGTTGTTGCAGAGGAGATTGAACAAAGTTGGCTGCATCTGCCATCTGCTTCAGATCTTGCTGCATTAAGTTGTGAAGAAAGAGAAACAAATGCTCTTTCCATTGGGCTGTAAAAATAGAATCTAGAAATGGCACAAAAAATAGCTGATATCAGTTGATATGAAGGCACTGACTGCGCATTGCTTGAAGGCAGGTACGTGTATTCATTGGCAACTGCAACCTCTCTGGGCTATCTGTGAAAACATAATAGGGTCTTCCTGACAGCCCATTAGAAGTAAACTGAAACAAAGTACAGTAGTACCTCGAGATACGAAATTAATCCGTTTCGAGGCACCCTTCGTATCATGAGGTTTTCGTATCTTGGACCACATTTTACATGTAAAATGGCTAATCCGTTCCAAGCCCTCCAAAAATACCCCAGTAAATTTCATAATAAAGCTTAAATTGACCTATAAAAAACAATGAAATGAAATACTACAACAATTGGACCATTCAATACCTAAATTAAGAAGAAAAATGCAAAACCTGTAAATAAAGTGATATTAGTGTACAAGAAATATTATTACTGTAACATAAAATGTGGAAGCTTACCTTTCAAGTGAGGCTACGTACATACGTAACTCTCCAAGGAAGATTGCTTCTGCCTACTTTTCACAATGTTCCTGTGTGAGCCTTTTCGGGGGGTGTCTTCTACAAATGATTGCACTTTATGAAAAGCGGCTTTAATTTCTGCCTTTTTTTTTTTTTACATATGTACGTACGTACACTTTAAAAAATATATGTATGTACTACATACGTAACTATCCAAGGAGATTGCTTCTGCCTACTTTTCACAATGTTCCTGTGTGAGCCTTTTCGAGAGGTGTCTTCTACAATTGATTGCACTTTATGAAAGCTGCTTTAATTTCTGACCGTTTTTTTCTTCTTTTTTTTATTTTTAACTTTTTTTAACTTTTTTCATTTTACTTTATGTAGGTTTTTTTTTTTTTTTTTTTTTTTTTTACAGAATTTCAACTTTCTTTTTTGCACCTCATGACTCTGTTGGCCCTGGTGGTCCATCAAAAACCCTGTTCAACCAAAATGCTCTCTCTGCAAACTGATTTGGGTACTGAATGTTTGGCTGCTGACCTTCAACATAAACTGAAGTGCCTTGATTATACGTACTACTGGTATGCATGTTGTAAATGATTGGTCTACACTCTCTGTTCAGCAGGGAGTGGAGATTCTACCAACCTTGCAAAGTTTCCAGTTATCCCATGAGAGAGACCTTGATCACTTATCCCATGTGAGAGATCTTGGTCACTTTTTTTTTAAATACGTACACATTGACGATCCCGAAAACGAATACCGCGTGCGTACTATAACAATGCTGGACGAGTGGCCGAGCCACGCCACCACGTGTACATAGTAGATGCATGATGGGAGGGACGCTGGCCAATAGGAGAGAAGGATTTCATGGCCGCGACTAGCATCAGGAACCAATGGGAGAGCAGGAGGATGGTGGCAAGTCTACTAGTACTAAGATGGCGGCACGCGGCGCGATTTTCAAAATTGTTATCCGGGCGAATCTCGGACTTTCAGAAACCTTTCATATCTTGAAAACTTTCGTATGTAGAGGCCGTTAAAATTTTTTCGTATTGGCTTTCGTATCTCGAGTTTTTCGTAAGTTGAGCCTGGCGGGGGGATCTCGAGGTACTACTGTAGAATGAGATGTCAGTTCAAAGTGCAGCAAAACTGCTAGAATTCTGAAGGTATGCGTAGCAGAATTATATGTACGAAATGCTTTTATTGAGGTCTATTACAAAACTAAAGAAATATAAAAGCTAAGAGATGTAAATTAATATGTTAGACATGACATTCACAAAAATTTGAGACCGTCTGCAAGACTGACAAGTTGTTAATAGCTTAGGCAGACCTTTATCTACTTCACGTATTAGTCAACCATTGTACTGTTATTAGTATGTTTATTCAGTTGCTCTTTGATTGAGTTCTTTTATGCATTTTCTTTACATGTAGTAAATGGTTTTTACAGGGAAATTGTAGGGGAAGACGAGTCTGGCCGAATCGAGCCATCGGTAACAGAAATGATCCAGCGGGCAAGAAGACGAAGATTATTGGAGCGAGAAGCCAGTGTGAGATTAGGAATTATGCGTCATGTTTTTGTTATATTAGACATGTCTCAGGCAATGAGTGAACAAGACTTTAAACCTACAAGACAGATCTGTTTACTTAAGGTAACTAATAGCCAAGTATAGAGTTGTGTTTTTTACATTAACAGTAGGAGTCATGCAAAGTCTTTTGTCTTTGATGGTTAACTTATTATTTTTGCATCCTTTATTTTACCTTTCATTTGTAATTTTATTTTTGTTAAACTTTCTCAAATGTGGAAACTTCTCATTTGCACAAAGAATATTTATTGGCTAGATGAAAACAAGTTATTCTTAACTTTCATAATTACTATATTTGATTTATTTATATTCCTATCTTTTTATGATACTTTAATTTTTTTGCAGATTCTAGAAGATTTCATCAAAGAATTCCATGATCAAAATCCAATAAGTCAGATGGGCTTGATAACAATGCAGAATAAAACAGCCAAGCCATGCAGTAGTCTTAGTAATAATCCCCAAAGACACATGGAGGTAACTGTTCAAGGAAAATTGTCAAAGTGTTTGTGTAAATCTTTAGATAATTTTTTGTTGAGATGACCTGTGGTATAATATAAAAGTTTTTTTTATTTACTACTCAGGGTTTGGGAAAATGACTGGAAGATTATAGAAATTTTATACTGCATGTTTAGGCTAGTATCAAATGCTCTCTTTTTGTCTTGTAACTCTATATTTGAAGTTTTTCAAGTGAGTAATCTGAAGGTATTGTAATGAAGGAAGTTTTCATGCATGAATTTCTGTGTTTTTATTTCTAGGCTATCAAAAAACTATTAGATTCTCCATGCCGAGGTGAGCCATCAATACAGAATGCATTAGATGTAGCCTTATCTTCTTTGCGCCATCTTCCACGACATACTTCGAGAGAGGTGTTGATTATTTATGCAGCTTTAACAACCTGTGACCCTGGAGAAATTGAAAATACTGTAAAGGTAAAACTTATAGCCTTTTCATTTCACCTCAAGTTATGTTATAAATTTGTTGTAGTAAATGAAATAAGTAAATACATGATATATATATATATATATATATATATATATTATATATATAATATATTATATATATATATATATATATACTATATATATATATATATATATATATATATATATATATATATATATATATATATATATATATATTGTTTCTTTAACTTCTGGTGTCTATCAAATGTGGATTAGTTACCAAGAAAAGAAGGACAGTACTTTCTTTATTTGGTGGACCCTTTGTAGTCATCTAAAAGATTAAATACTAAAGATTGCTCTAAGGCTGTCAAAGGAAGGGAAAGTAGAAAAATGCCTGTGCATTTTTTCTTTCTTTGTGTATTATATATCTTACCGATGCTTCAGCTTACACAGTGCTTCATTTTCTAAAGCACCTTCCTGTTGTAGAGGTGCACTGGATTTTAAGACAGATTGTAGACTTCCACATTCTTAGGTCACAATTACATGACTTATCTCCTTGGGTTGTGTTACAGTCCTGTGGGTATGACAGTGTTTCATTAGTTACTGTGAATGCTGTTGCATGAAGTATTCAGTCCCTGGTATCAGAGGTTCTGTTGTCTAGATTATTGTGCTCAGGAAATGTAAACCTTGACCATTGCGTGAACGAAATTAGTTACTTTTTGTTTTTTTGGCTTACAGAGTTCAGTTCTGCACTGCTTATGATAATTCTTCACAGTTTGACTGAAGATTCTATAAACACTATGATCTTTATTTGAATACCACTAAAACATATTCTGAATATACTTACTATGGATTATTCAGTCGAATATAAGAATCATATAACTCTTTCTCTGTTCTTATGCTTGTATGCAGGGTTACTAACATATCCTTTTGCCCTTGCAGCATTGACAACACCTCCCCACCCATCCTGACTGGTTGTCCCACCCTGGAAACTATTCCCCCACCCCATTACCCATTCTTAGCCCAGTGTTAACAACCATCAGAATGGGGTTTTTTGAAAAGTTGTATAAATGGCATGTACAGTATACGTATACATATATTGTAGTGGTAAGGTCCTGTGGATAAAGGACTTTACCAGTACCTATGCTTACAAATAACAACAATCACACTTTAAACTGAAAATTTTCTGCAAAAGGTAATTAAGGTATCTACCTTATTTTCCCATATTTGTAACAAAATATGTAATTAAAAACCAAACCCCTTTTTCTCTCTCTCATAAACAAACACCATTTGGTAGGTAGGTAGCTTACCTGTTTATACCCACAGCATACCATGCTGTATTTTTAAACAGCAACTTGTTCATATATGGAACAAACCTTCGGTCTTAACATTAGGATTTACTAGCGCCAAGCTGGAAACCGGTAGAATTAAATTTACACTTGTGAGATCCAGGGACTATTGGCATCTATACCAGGTCACGGGGCATGTATACCCAGAATGCCCATGGCGACCTGTGACCCATCAGTTATTTTCCTACCGCCTTTAAGATAAGACATGTTTACTGTCTATTTGATTTAAGGCCGGTTTTCAGTATGCCCGTTTTTTATCCATTTCATTTTTCATTTTCTTATTACTTTTTCTTTCTCCGAGTGTGCTCAGTGTGAGTGTGATTGGTAAGAGTGTACAGGTGGTATGATGGAGATTTTTGCCTCAGCATCGGGATCGTCTGCCGTTTCGAAGAGGAGACAAAGGAAATGCCCAGGAGTCAGTGGCTTTCCATGTTCTAGATTTCTAACTTCGGTGTTGACGGATCCTCATCCAACATGTAGTAGGTGCAGGGAAAACGTATGTACGATTACTAATCCATGTTCTGTTTGTCGCGGTTGGTTGGTGGAACAGTGGAAAAAGTTCTATGAGAAAGGGCAATACAAAAGGAGGTGGTGACGCCATCTTTGGATGACCAAACTTACCGGCTTCTTTTGTATCGGCAATAAACCAGGCTGCTCCATATGTTTCTCCACCTGCTTTTGATTTGTCCCATACCCCTTCGGTTTCTCCTAACGATTCATTATCGGAAACGTCAGGAGGGGTCTTGGGTAATTTTATGCATAATATGCACGCTCCTTTGTTCCCAGTAGGTAGAGGGGGAGCATCGCCATCTTTGTTCCAGACACCGGCTCCCGAAGCGCATAGGTTGGACGTACGTGGTCAGCGCTAGCCTACCAGGCGTACCAACCTTGGATGGTTTGCTTGCTCATTAATATGGCGTCACGGTTCCAGCAGGGTCCGGCAGCACTGAATGTTCCTCATCCCCTGGTCTTGCAATTATTGGAAATAATGCCGCGGCTAACCCCCATCAAATTCGATGTTTACAGTGATGCAGAGAACGTGGGAGGTAGTTTGGCAGCAAACGTGCGGTTGCCAGCAGAAGCCGCACAGTCTCTCCCTACAAGATTGGTGACGTCACAACATACGTCACACACTGATATGGCAGGCGCGATGACGTCACAGACTGTCTTCTCGGCCTATTTCCCTGCACCCAGACTCTAATACGACTTCTGACTCTGCAATGCAAACTGTAATGCAGAAATTACAGAATATAGAGAAGAGAATAGATAAGAGAGACAAAAAGAAAAGATGTGATTCACCTTCTTCGTCTTCTTCCTCTAGTTCGGCGTCATCGCTAAGTCCGACGATGTCACGGCGAGCGCCAGTCAAGCGTTGGAGGAATCGGGATTTCGCGACTGATCCTCGGGCTAAGAGGAGAAGAGTGAATTCTTCTTAATCTTCAGACCAGGACTGTCGTATCCCAGTCATCAGGAAGGTCGGAAGTCAGTGGCTGGTAACAGGCATGCAAGCTAGCAGATGAAGCTGTTTGTGCAAGAGTCCGAACAAGCGAGAGAGGCGACGGCCGACGCAGAGTTGCCAGTTCGGATTACAAAGGCTACGATACCGCTGGTAAAATCGACGTTGGCGGCGAAAGGTGCAGCAGAGGATAGAATGCAGGTTCCAGTTTCGCCCGTAAGGCCATTCAAAATACGCACAAAGGATGATAAGGCTCCTATTAAAAGTACAAAAAATAGGGAGTTGGCAACCTCGTCGATACGTTCATTGGAAGGCAGTGTCCGTCTGGATGAAAGGTCGAGGCCGAGTTTCTCCCGACGCTCGAAAACGATACCAATACTAATAGAGACGAAGTTATATCTGTTTCAAGGGAGCCTTCATCTTAGAGATCTAGGCGAGATTCTCGCTCTAGATCCGTGAGCAGAGAAAGAGTGAGGCGTTCTCGTTCCCCTACTGACTATTCGGGATCGAGCCAACGGCGGCCAGCAAAGATCAAAGAGACCGCGGCCGTAGGGGCAGGCGGCCGTGGAATTCCGGGCCGTCTGTCAGAAGATAGGGGTGAGACAACATCCCCTGTGACGGAAAACAATACGTTAGAGCCGGAGGAAGGAGAAAACCAAGAGATTTTGGCCTGGTATGCAGAGGTGATTGATTTGATTTGTCAATTCAATAACCTTTCGGAGAAGACAAAAACACCGGCCAGTATGCTTCCTCCTGGAATTGACATGGTATTTGGATTAAAAAGTGATACCAAGGTGTCGTATGAATTGCCTTGTTCGAGTCATGCGGATTCTGTCTTACAACACGTAAACACAAAGATTGCAGGAAGGGATAATTCTTTAAGATCTAATAGATCATTTAAATTTATTCCTCCTCCAATGATGAAGCAAAGGAAATGTTATACAACACCGAAGGTCCCTTTGCTGTCTAGACAAGTGAACGCTAATGTTGTAAGATTAAGGCCTGGATTAACCTTGGATCAGGTTAAAATGGAGTGCCCTTCGATGACGTACCAAGAGGCTGCTACGTTAGAAGCAACAGCTTCTTCTGTCTTTCAGACTTCTTTTTGGTTAGATCTTTGGTCAACAGCAGTGGCGAAGATTGCATCCTCGGAAGTGACAAGGAAGGTAGTGGATGAATCATTGTTCATTAGATTGCTACAATCAGGTTCCAAAGCGATTGTGTACCTGACAAACTTAAGTGCCAATGTTTGGGCAAATATCCTGCTAATGAGGAGAGATGCAGCGTTGGCTAGACTAAGCCGCACTGTGGATTTGGATTCCCTGTTAGCGATGAGGAATGGGGATATCTTGGAGTCGCAACTGCTGTTGCCAGAGGTCATACTGGAAGAGGCGATAGATAGAAGAAGGATGGACACTAACGATAGGTTGGTGCAGCAGGCAGTTAGGAAAACGTCTAACAGTCAAGCTACTCCTTTGGAGGTGAGACAACAGCAAATATCTCGGAAGAAGACAGTGAGACATAACATCCCCAATAGAGCCACAAGACCCTCTTCCCCAAAGAGGCTAACTCATCGGCCCTTTCACAATAGAAACAACAGAGGAAGGGGGAGTAGGGGAAGAGGGAGAGGCTCAAGAAGATAGGATGGGCGCCTCTCATCACTCGGCCACACCAGTGGTGGGTTGCCAGGCAAATCACTGGAAGGTGTGGCAGGAACTGGGGGCAGAGCAGTGGGTGGTGGATGTTCTCAGGATCGGTATGATTACCGTTCGAGGTAACCCCGCCCCTGACAGAACAGCCATTACCCCACTTCGCTTGTGCTCACGAATCTCAGAAGGCCATTATTCTGCAAGACGAAGTGAAGAAGATGACGGAAAAAGGAGCTGTGGAACAAGTATGCAGTCCGTCAAAAGGCTTCTACAGCAGGATTTTCCTGGTACCCAAAGCCAACGGGGAGTGGAGGACAGTAATAGACCTGTCAACTCTGAATCTGTATAATTATAAGGAAAACCAGTTTCAAAATGGAAACCCCGAAAACGGTTCTACAAGCAGTCAGGATCGGGGACTTTATGCTGACAGTCGATCTGAAGGACGCATACTTTCAGATACCAGTCCATCAGTCTTCAAGGAAATTTCTCCGCTTCAGTCTTGCAGGGAAAGCTTCCGAATTCAAGGTCCTGTGCTTCGGATTGACAACGTCTCCTCAAGTTTTTACAAGAGTGTTCACTCTCGTGTCGACGTGGGCGCATGCTCAGGGGATCAGGCTAATAAGATATCTGGATGATTGGCTGGTGATAGCGAAGTCCAGAGAGAAATTACTCAGGGACAGGGCGACCCTCCTGCAGCTTTGTCACAGCCTAGGTATTGTGATAAATCAGGAGAAGTCGCAGTTGGATCCAAGTCAACGTTTGGAGTATCTGGGAATGGTTATAGACACAACAAAAGCCAAAGTATTCCCGACAGACCAAAGAATAGAGAAATGCAAACAAGTGGTGAATGCCTTTCTGGGAAAACAAACACAGCCAGCAAGGCAGTGGCAGTTGGTACTGGGAATCCTAACCTCCCTGGAGAAGCTAGTACCACAAGGAAGGCTACACCTTCGGTCTCTACAATGGAGGATGAAGGAGTTTTGGTCACCAATAGTAGATCACCCGTACGAGCAAATTCCCTTGTCGGCAGAAGTGAGGAAAGACTTGCTGTGGTGGGTGAACGACGACAATCTGACAGTGGGTGTCCCCCTTCAACAACCCTCTCCAGACCTCTTGCTGTTCTCGGATGCGTCACTAGAAGGCTGGGGAGCCCATATGGAGGAGTTGATGGTGTCAGCAAAATGGAGTTGCAAGGACAGAGAACTCCATATAAACGTGCTGGAGTTAAAAGCAGCATTTCTAGCTCTACAGGAATTCAGGGAGAGAGTAAAAGGGACACTCAGTATTGATGTCAGACAACACCACAGTAGTAGCTTATATAAACAAACAAGGAGGCCTAGTTTCTCGGCAGTTACATGTGATGACAGTTCAACTTCATCAGTGGGCTGTAGAGAACCTGGTAGACATCAGGGCCAAGTATATTCCGGGAAAAAGAAACATAGTGGCCGACAAGTTGAGCCGCAGGGATCAGATTCTGGGAACGGAGTGGTCCTTGCACCAACAGGTAGTGGACAGGATGCTCATGTTGTGGGAAGGACCGATCATAGACCTATTTGCAACCAGGTACAACAAAAACTTGGAAGTGTATTGTTCGGTAGTCCCAGACGCAGAGGCAGTAGCAGAAGATGCGCTACAACACCCTTGGGACAATCTGGACGTGTACGCATTTCCTCCATTTTGTCTAATCCGTCAGGTTCTGAACAGGGTAATGTGGTCTCAGAACCTCAAGATGACCCTGGTAGCTCCGTTATGGCCAAAGGCAGATTGGTTTCCAGACCTACTGGAACTCCTAATAGATGTGCCGAGAGAGTTACCCCATGGAGCAACCTACTGTGTCAGCCGCACATGGAGAGGTACCACCAGTCGGTGAAGTCCCTGTCGCTTCACGGGTGGAGACTGTCAAGTATCTCCTCCGAGCGAGAGGGTTTTTGCAGAAAGCAGCAACTCAGATGGTAGGAAACATCAGAAAATCATCTGCGACAGTATACCAAGGAAAGTGGTCAGCATACTGTGATTGGTGTCGTAGAGGGAACTTGTCTCCACTCAGTACCATATTCAGCAGTTAGCAGACTTTCTGAATATATCTCAGAACAGAAAAGCATATGTCTGTATCTGCAGTGAAGGGGTACAGGGCTGCTCTAGCCTTAGTCTTACGAATGCAAAGGGGTGGACATTTCGTCTTCATGGGAGTTGGCCATGCTGATGAGGAGTTTTGAACAGTCATGTCCACCAAAGGAACTAAAAGCCCCAGGTTGGGATCTGACCATAGAACTGAGCAGTCTGACAAAGCCCCCCTACGAACCACTAAGGCAGTCCACGGATAGGAGCCTGACCCTGAAGACAGTCTTCTTATTGGCCCCCCCCTTGGCTTCAACCAATAAGGGTGGGGGAGTCTTGAAAACAATGGCCTGCTGTCATAATCTCATAAAGCACTAACCTCCGAGAGGTTGGAGGTCAATGGTATTTGAGGTTTGTTCCAAGAATTCGTAGCCAAGGCCCTGTCAAAATGCCCAAACCCAACAATAGTGGACGGTCAGATTCGATACTCCCGGGTTTAGGTTCCATTTGCCATAACCTTCCTTGGCAGACTTTGTCGACAATGGACAAAGATGAGATGCTTCCTGCTTGGCCCCGTTCAGGGCACTAAGGGAGTAACTTAAAGGAAGGACAACAGGGTCACCTCAGGCCATGGGGCCTGGGTGCCGGTCGGTTGTTTCGTAAGTACAGGACGGAACAAGAAGGAACGTGTCCAGGAATACAATATCGTTTTTGGCTAAGGAGGACGCGATCAGAAATGCTTATATGACAGAAGACAGGGGGTCAAATAGCCAGGTGGGAGCTAGAGCTCATGACATCAGGGGCTTGAGTGCTTCTTTGGCTTTAAATTTAAGAAAGACATGCTTCTGTGGATAAGAATTCTGAAAGCTGTGTGTGGTAACCCCGCCAAAACAACTTTCACCCATCATTTTTATTTGAAAGACGTTGCCCATTAGATTCCTTGGACCCACTTTTTCCTTGGGTCCAGTGGTGGCGGCCCAACAAGTGATATAGCTATCGTCCAGTACCCCTAGCGGTCCAGTTTGCGTCTAGTCTAAGATGAAGGTGAAGGTTGAGAAGTTAAAGAATGTAATTGGGATGACTGGTCTTTTTTCTTTACTACTTTTCTTCCTACTACCTTTCCTTTAACTACGGGGAGAATATGAAGGCGGGGTAACCGTCATATGCTGGAACAGAGCTAGGATGCAGGTGAGGTGGTCACCATACTGTGAAACTTACTTATGGTTTATGATATACTTTTCCAGTAGCAACACTCCCCCTCTAGATGATAATAGGTGGAAGAGAAGGGGTTGTGAGGGTGGATCCAGTTTACAATGGGACCTAAGAGTAAAGAACCATAAGAATTTGGTATCAACACCCAGTGAGGAAACCAATAGATTCCTTCTTACTCTTTTGTTGGTTCTAGGTTCATTGTCCCATTTCTCTTAGAATTTTCCCTAATATATTCGGAAAAATGGATAAGGTGGCTAAACTCCCAGTTCAGTTGTAGCTACTTACCTCCCTCCAGTTAAGTAAGTCTCTATCCTAATGTTAAAGACCGAAGGTTTTGTTCGCGTATATGAACCAAAATACCAAATTTTGTAACTAATTTGTATTTTTGTACATTCAACTTCCCCTGTCCCAGATATTATACTTATAGCTATAGACCTTCCGTCGTTTCCCCCAAGACAGAAATTATTCCGAATTTCGCAACGCTTAAAACTCCAGGTAGGTCATGGTTGATGCTACCGCCCTGGCCGCTGGGTGGCAGGAATAGGAAACCATTTTTCCTTTTTTGGGGTTTTTTTTTTTTGTTTTTTTTCCCTAATCAGATTTTCTTTGTCCGCCGGTGCCTAAACAAGACATCGTTGTTTGGTACCGACTTCCTTGACTTGATTTTCGTCTTTTTCAATCGCCGTTGATCTTCTGGACTGTCTTTTTGGGTTGACGTATTTGGATCTGTGGTTTTGGCATAACCCTTTTGTTTGGACTGTTTTTTTTTTATTTTGCTTATCGGATTGTGCTCAAATTGTCCTGACTCTAAGCTGCGAAGTTAGAAGATGTGTTGAATGGGGAGGTGGTTTGGTGAGACTACCAAAAGTGTTCGTTAGATCCTCACAATGTATGGCAATAGGTGTAGGGGGTGGGAATGAATGCTCCTAGAAATAATCAACTTGCAAAATGAATGCGTGCAATATGAATGAGGAAGAATGGAAGACTTCTAAATTATCCTAACTTAAGGGAAACTAGAGAGAGATAGGGTTGTTAGAAAAGCTGCCTCTATAAGCTTGAGTAGATCTCTCAACTCTAACGAGCCATTCGGTTAATCAACTAACCCCCAATTAATTGCTTCCCTCAACCAATGCAGTTATCACCCTCTCCCGTAGCAATGAAAATAATGCAAATTTCTGCTACGGAGATTTGCAAATATCTGAAGACCGGCATCAAGAATGGTTGGAGCTTAAAATGCAAAGCTCTTCAAGGTAAGACTGTTGGAAAGTGGACGGTAAGTTGACCCCAGTGTAGTGGAGGGTGCGTCTGTCGACTCTGTCTTGCTCCCAGGCCTAGACCTCTTTCCAAGCTCCCAGGGCCCATGGAGGATGGAATAAGGTTCGACAGCCGTACAAAGGGATTAATGGAGAAATTCCCCACCGTTGTCAGGTCAGGGGGTCCCCTTGGCAGAATCTGTAGTTGTCCCAGACTGCCAAGGATCGCCATTGGAAAGGCATCCTAAAAGAGTGCTTCTCGTCATCCGATTCTTTCTCCCCAGAGAAGTGATGGACTTCCAATGAACTATCGCGTCCTCGATCAAAAGGAGTTGGAAAGTGCCTACGCTGGACCTCCGAGTCCCGGAACGCTTTTTTTTGTTGTTTCCCGGACAAAGGTATTCTCCCTGCGAGAGGGAAAAATAGCCAAGAGGACAGTGGAATTCTCCCACTGCTCTAAGATCACGATCACCTAACGCCTTCCAGGGCGCATTCCCTCCTATTCGTGTAAGGAAAAAGGAACAAACGTGACAGATCTCCATACTTAAAATGCAGGTAACAAGATATCTTCATTAGTTAGGAGTATTAACAATAGAAAATACCCTCCTAGGAGAGAAGACGTCTTTTCTTTCCTGTTAAGAGATATCTCGTCCGGTAGGCGTTTCCAGACTCCAGGCTCCCTCTCCTCCTCTACTCCTCGTCCCGAGAACATAGACGATAAACGGTAAGAACGGACGGAAGACTCATATGGCTAGGTGACGTCAGATACGGACAATGACAACGAGTGTCTGAGTCGAACAGATCCATCCAGGCGCTCGGGCGGCCATAAGTTGGACCGACTCGGACAGGAAAAAGGGTGTCCTACACGGACAACAATTCGCCAACCCGTAAGACCCAGCCGCCAGACAACGGGAACAGCCCTGACAGGCAAAGAATTATAAGTATGTCAGACAGCTACGACCAGGCCGCCAATGCTCCATATTAATGGACAAACCTGGAACAAGGCGGACAGCCAGGACAGGAAAAATGTCGTACGCAGGACAGCCGCCCGTCCGGGCGCCAAGTACCAGAAGTTTTATTGTTGTATTCTACATTGAAATTGCGTACTATTTTCAATATTATGAAACTTTATGTAACTGGCTAATTTAAAATGGTCGCAATCCATTACGACAATCGGCACGAAAAAAAATTATGATTTTTTCTAAGAGGTTACCCAACGCGGTAACGTAAGGAAAAAGTTTTTTTCATAATTCACCATAAATTCGAAATTTATGTGGCCTAGAGACTTCCAATTTGTTGGCAAAAATAAAGGGGTAAATGTTATTGAGTAACTACTAGAAATTGTAATAGTTTTAGCTTACAATTGCGTCTTTTTAAACCATTTCTTTCGGTTCGAGTCAAAGTTGACTAAAGGTTTGAAATTTTATTTTGGCACATCATTATTTATTGAACATGAAAATTTCAAAACTGATAAAAAGCTACAACCATGGGATTGTTTGGTTTGTTTGTATTTCTGCATGCAATTACGGCTCATTTTTCATACATGAAAACTTTTAATTTGTAACTGGCTTAACTTTAAAATTGGGGCAAACATTAACGACAATCAGGAACTTAAAAAACAAATGTCTGATTTTTTTTCAAGAAAGTTACCAAGGAGGCGGGTTACAAATAAGGAAAATGTTTTTTTTTTTCATAATTCACCATATAAATCGAAAGAAAATGTTATGCTAGAAGACTTTCCAATTTGTTGGAAATAAAGGTAAATTGGTTGAATATTAACTAGAATGTAATAGTTTTTTTTAAGCTTACAAAATTGCATTTTTTCAACCATTTGGTAGAGTCAAAGTTTGACCCAAGGTTTGATATTTTGGCAGTTTTTTTTCTTCTTCGTTATTTATATTAAAACGATATTTCAAAACTGGATAAAAGCTACAACCATGGGTTGGTTATTTGTTGTATTCTACATAAAATTGCGCTCATTTTCATATATAAAACTTTATGTAACGGCTTAACTTTAAAAACGGTGCAAACATTACGACGAATCAGGACGCGAGTTTTCTTGATTTTTTTTCAGAAGTTTACCCACGCGGACATAAGGTCAAAAGTTTTTTTTCATAAATTCACCATCAAATCAAATATTGTGCTATAGATACTTCCAACTTTGTTGGAAAAATAAAGGTAAACTGGTTGAATATTACTAAATAATTAAGAGTTTTATTTTAGCTTACAATTGCGTTTTTTCGACCCATTTCGGTAGCGTCAAAGTTTGACTGAAAGGTTGAAACATTTTTGGCACTTTTCATTTTTCTATTTGATATGAAAAGAATAATTTATTTCCAAAACCTGAAAAATAAAAGCTACAACCCATGGGTTTTGGTTTTAGGTTGTATTCTATATGAAAATTGCACATACATTTTCATATATAATACTCCGTGTAACGGCTAATATGAAATGGTGCAAAAATTATGTCCAATGTGACGAAATCCTTTCTGAGATTGTGTCGCTGATTTTTTTGTTTTTTAGAAAAAGAAATTCGCTTCCCCGCCCGGCTTGCGCGCCTGGATAACCGATTGTAAAACAAAACACCGCGACTTGATTCCATTGAGCTTCCCAGCATCCCCCCCCAATGCGCGTGATCCAAAAGTTTTTTGTCCCCCTTGCTAGTAGGCCTATAACTCTTTTTCCGAAAGAATTTAAAAAAAAACAACCTTTTTTTGGTCGATGTACCATATAACCGTCCGTTCCTTCATCCCACCTGAACAGAACAATTTTTCGTCGACGTTTGATACGTCCAATCGGTCGTTTTAAAGGTTAACCGCTTTTGTTGCGGCTGTAATCTTGATGCAACATCAAGTTTCGAGCATGGTTAAGTGGCTGCTAATGGTGAAAAACCAACGTATGGCAGAAATCAACTTACAAACGTCGGTGCTGGAACGGATTCCTCTGCAGGATAAAAGAAATAGATGGAAATGGCTCATCCGAAAACTGGTGACCCCCATATAAAAATGGGAACAAGGCTGGGAAAAGAAGAATATAATATATATCTTACACATTTCGCGGGATTTTCTCTCGGGAAACGTTTTCCCTGCATTATTCGCTGGAAAATTCCGCGCATTCGCGGTTATTTTTCTATTGAGAAATAATCACAAATTCCTGGTTTTTGTTGTTACCAATTTTTCATCATAAAATGCACTTTTTTGTGATAAAACTATTAAAAAAACCAAGATATTGAAAATTTTTAGAGGTGGTTTTTTTTTTCTTAAGTTTTTAACTAACAAAAATAGGGCTGTTTTTTTAGGCATTTTTAATAGGGGTTGTCCAAACATTTCGGCCCGGGGGGGGGGGGGAGGTGGGTTCTTGTAACACATCCCCCGCGAATTACTGGGGGACCACTGTGTTGTGTTGTCGTGTGTGGTTTGTGTATATAAACTATTAATATAATATATATATATATATATATATAATATAATAATATCTATTATATATAATTAATAATATATTATATATCTAATTATATATATATATATATATATATAATATTCATATATATTTATATATTAATATAATATATAATTTATATATCTTAATATTATAATATATATATATATATATTATATATATTATATATTATATTAATATATATATATGATATTCTATATAATATAATTGATATATATATAATATATTATATATAATATAATATCATATATATTATATATATTATAATAAATATATATATATATTTATATATATAATATATATTATGATATAATTAATATATATTAAATATATTATCTATATATACTATAATATATATATATATATTATATATATATTATATATATAGATATGACTATATATTATATATATATATATATAATATATATATTATATATATATTAATATATTATATATATATATATATTATATTAATATATATTAATATATAATATATTATATCTATATATATATATATATATAGATATCATATATATAATATATATATATATAATATAGGATATTTAATATTATTAATCTATCTATTAATATATTAGTTAATATATATATTATATATATATTATATATATATATGTATTATATTAATATTATATTAATATATATATATATATATATCTATAGATATATCTATATTATATATATATATATATTAGTATATTACTATATATATATATTATATTCTAATATTAATATATTATATATATATATATATCTATATTATAGAATATATTTAATATATATTATATATATAATATATTATCTATATTAATATATATATATATATTATATATTAAATTAAAAAAATATACCTATATATATATTATATATATATATATATAATATTATATATATATATATTAATATATTTATACTTATATATATATATAATGTATATATTGATATTATATTCATAATTATATATAATATATATCTATATATATTATATAATTACTATATATATTAATATATAATATTATATAATATCTATAATATTGAATATATATATTAATTATTATATATATATATATATACTATTATATTAATTATATATTAATATCTATATATATATATTTTATCTATATATAATATATTATTATTAAATATTAATATATATCTATATAATAATAAAAATTAAATATATATATGTATATATATTATATATATATATACATACATACACACACACACACACACGACACCAACACACACACCACCCAACACACACAGTGGTCCCCCCCGTATTCGCGGGGATGTTGTACAAGACCCCCCACCCTCCCCCCGCGAATGGTTTGGAACCCCACCTTAAAAATAAAATGCTAAAAACAGCCTATTTTGTTAGTTAAAACTTAAGAAAAACCCACCACTAAAAAGTTTTCATACTTGGTTTTTTTAACATAGTTTTATCACAAAAAGTTGCATTTTATGATGGAAATTTGGTTAACAAAAACCAGGAATTTGTGGATATTTCCTCAATAGAAAAATCCGCGAATGCGCGAATTTTTCCGCGAATAATGCAGGGAAAGACGTTCCCGAGAAGAAATCCGCAGAATGTGTATATAATATATATCTTCTTTCTTCCAGCTTGTTCCCATTTTTATATGGGGATCACCGTTTGTTCGGATGAGCCATGTTTCCATCTCTTTCTATCCTGCGCTTAATCTGCCTCATCAATTCCCTTCTCATGTCAAGTCTCCTCTCACACCAGTCTTTCCATCTCTTTCTTCTGGTCTCCCTCTTCTTTCTTCTTCCTTGAACCTCCAATCCCCATAAAGGGTGAAAAATTTTGTCCCTCCCAGCGCGGGCCTCTACCTCTCCTCAACAGGTTGGCTCCATAACCATCTCATCCCTCCCCCCCCTCCCCCTGCACTTTCCTTTGAATACTTCCCCCACCACCTTTAGTCGGACCCCCTTATGTAGTCATTTGGATTCCATGTCCAATCCGTCTCTTTTGTCACCCCCAGACATCCACCTGAGCAATTGCTCCAATAGGTTTACTGCCACGACGCTCCTAGTGCCGATTATACGTTCTATGCTGCTCGTTTTTGTGATTGTAATTATACGACATGTTTCCGTGAGAGGGAGAGTAGCAGATGCATTACAAGAGCAAGGAAGGATGTTCTTACCAACCGTCTTGTGAAATTTTCCTTTTAACCTAAGCGGTACTCTTTTGTAAACAAAAAAGTCCCAGAAGGCTGCTCTCCAGTTTGTTCCAGCCTGCCTGTAACCCGATGTTTTACTTTTCTTTTCCTTCATACTTCCTCCAGCGTTAACAAACAGGATCCCCCCGCAAATACTTAAAATTTATCAACTCTCTTTGTATTTGAACTTTCCTCTAATCATCCCCCTCTCATTGGTGGTACACATGTATTTCTGTCTTAGATCTACTTTATTTTTCCATTCCTCTGTCTCCCCTCCGTACTTTGTCATCCATTTCTTTCCGCAATTTCACTTCCAGATCTTCCCCTGCTCTCTGCCACCACAGAACAATATCATCCGCATACCAGTATGTTCCATGGTACTGTCTCCCGCTTACTTCCTCTATTATAACATCCATCACTATGTTTAAAGAATCAAATGGGGCTCAGAGCCGACCCCTGGAGTGTAATCCTGCTTCCCACCTCAAAACCCTTCTGTCTCCCCAACACTGCTCCTCACTTTGGTAAATACATTTTGGAGTAACATCTCTTCTTTCAATCGCACATACTTTC
Organism: Macrobrachium nipponense; assembly: GCF_015104395.2. NCBI lineage: Eukaryota > Metazoa > Arthropoda > Malacostraca > Decapoda > Palaemonidae > Macrobrachium > Macrobrachium nipponense. The sequence goes on from NC_087201.1 coordinate 102,689,059, forward strand.
CTCTGGCACCATCTTCTCCCTCAAGACTCCTCCATACCTTTCTTTGTCTAGGGACTCGGTTCCATAAGCCTTATCAAGGTCAATGAATGCCATATTGGTAGGTCCCTTTGGCCTTTCCCTGGAAATTTCTCCATTAGTTGCCTCAGACAAAATATACCATCTGTTGTTCCCCTTCCTTCATAAATCTAATATTATAATATTTATATATATATTTTATTTAATATCTATATATATATATATTTTAAAAAATTAAAATTATATCTATATATATTATTATTATTATTATTATCTTCTATATTATATGTATATATACATAACCTATTATATCTATATTATATATATATATATATAATTGTTATATTATTATATTTAATATATATATATTACTATATTTTATTTTATTTTATATCTAAGATAGATATGATTGTATATATCTATCTATATTCATATATGCATCTCTATTATTATATATATAGTATATATCTTTATATATATATAATATATATAATCTATATATCTATCTCTATATATATCTATATACGTTATCTATTATATTGATCTATCTCTATCTCTAATAATTACTATTATTATATATATATATATCTATATATATAGTCCTCTACGTTATATATTCTATATTATTTATTATATATTATCTAATATAATATGATATGTCTACTATAATATCTATATGATAATATATCTCATATAGTATTATCTTAATTATATATATATTATATAATTCTATATATTCAGGAGGTCCCCGGGTTTAACGACGGGTCCGGCTTACGACGTTCCGGGTTACCGAGTTACCGCTTTTTCCTTAAATTTATTCATTGAAAAATCCGACCCTGGGTTACGAACTGCTTGTTTCCTCGGGTTAACTGACGCTGACCGCTTCCTACGCTCTGAGTTTACCGACGCTTTTTTAAAAAACGCATACTAATTGATAAGAATCCTTTATAGTTTAAGCACAGTTTTTTCTCTCTACTCTCTTTGTATTTTCCAACGAAAATAATCACTAATTACGTGTATTTTGTGTTTATTTTTTGATTTATTTTCATGACTAAATACATTTCATAAAATATAAAATAAGATCAGACTGCGATCATGAAGCCGAAACAATACGGTATGTATTTTTTTTAGAATTCTTCTTCTGTTTTAAATTATTACCTTGGGTAATGTTTCATTATAGCTGTCAGTAACTCGGGTAATCTCCATAAAAATCAAAATTGATTCTCTCTCTCTCTCGCTCTCTCTCTCTCCTCTCTCTCTCTATCTTCTCTCTCCTCTCTCATCTCTCCTCTACTCGTCCTCTCTCTCTCTCTCTACTACAAAGATTGTATGTTTTTTTGTAATGATAAATCAAATTATTTACTATTTTCAAATATTAATATTAATTTATATAGCAATAATATCAATTCAATTAAAGAAAATACCATAGTGAATTAGTAAGATTTTAAGCTTATTTTAAAAAATTTAAAAAATTATGGAACGAATGAACGGAAATCCCAGTCTTCTCTGTAACCTTTTCCTCGAGATCCAGGTACTAAAACTGTCAGATTATATCAAGTTCTGTGACAGCCAGGCGGGGGAAGAGCTGGGGGAAGAGCGCTGCAGTGTTGCAATGGTACTGTGGTCCTGAAATTTTTCCCCCCCCCCCCCCCCCTCTCTCTCCTCTCTCCTCTCCTCTCTCTTCCTCATTTAACTGAGACTCGAGATTTTTTATGTACTTGTACTATTTGGTTTTTAATACTTTTCATAGTAATAATAATAATAATAACTGTCTTACAAAATTCAATAATATGATAGTATTTTAAAGAAATACAATACGTACTAATCTATCCATGTCACTTTTAATTAAGGTTAACTCTCTCTTCTCTCTTCTCCTCGTCTCTCCTCTCATGTTCGCTCACTCTCTCACCCGGCACAATCTATCTCCTCCCCTCTCTCTCGTCTCTCTCTCTCTCTTTTGGGCCACACAAGAATAATAATGTGTCCTAGTGGTAACTCCATGCCTCCCATCTCTTTCCACTGGGAATCGTTATAAGTATTTTTTTGAGAGAACAGAGAGAGATAAACATACTCTCTCTCTCTCTCCTCATTCTCTCTCTCTCTCTCTCTCCTCCTCCTTTTTCTTTTACCCGAGATGAAAGCAATTTTTATTGGTACTGTATGTAAAATTAAAATGTTATTGATAATTTCAGTTATTTAATAATAATAATAATAATAATAAAATCTAATAGATAAAAAAAACTTTTTATTACAAAGAATTCATAATGGTCCCGTATTTTAAAAAGAAGATGGAAAATGACCTTTCCATTTCACTTGTAAGGATAATTCCTTTCCTTTCTTTCTTACTGAGATGGAGAGAATTTTTTATGGTAGGATGCATGGTTGTTTATTATAGTTTTCAAATAATTAATAATATAATAACTCAATAATAATAGAAGTTAGTAAATAAAATACGATAACCTAATTTCAAAAGAAAATTCTTCCCTTTGTCTGTATCAATTTTCCCTAACGTCAACTTCGAGTGACCACTCGGAGCTTAACTGCTATACAATTGGTCCAACTGAATTTTAATGGTTTTTATGTAATTCTCTCTCTCTCTCTCTCTCTCCTCTCTCCTCTCTCTCGTCGTCCTCTCTCTCTCTCGTCTCTCCTCTCTCTCTTCTCTCTCTTACCTGAGATGAAGATCATTTCATGGACATGTATGTAATAAGGTTTTTATCATTAATATTTTTGCCAATAATAACTTACTTACTTGCTTAAGTACAAAATTAATTCATATGTTGAGTTATTTTAAATACAATAATCATTCCCATTTCTCTCTTTTAAATACTGTAAGGACAACTCTCTCTCTCTCTCTCTCGTTCTCTTCCTCTCCTCTCCCTTCTCATCTCTCTCTCTCTCCTCTCTCCTCTCTCTCTCTCCACAAAGATACTTGGTCCCATAATACATTTTGGTTGTTTCTATTTTCTTTCCTTTTATCTCTCTCTCGCTCTCACAAAACAAAGAATTGACAGACTGACCAAATCATATTGGCACAGTTCCCTCTCTTTCTCTCTTCTCTGGAGAAATATATGTATTTAAGGGGGGGGAAAAAGGGGGAAAAAGTTGCCCTCTCCTCCCCCCCTTCCCCCCCTCCTTCTCTCTCCTCTCTCTCCTTCTCTCCTCTCTCCTCTCTGTCCATCATCTCTCTTCCTCCTCCTCTTCTCTACATCTCTCTCTCTCTCTTCTCCCCCCTTCCCTTTTTTTTTGGGGGGGTTTTAAAAAAAATTTTAATTGAAAATATAACAGTAATTTTGTGAATACCCAACAGTGTTTGCACATGAAAAAAGTAAATTAGTGATAATTTTCGAGATATAGCCCCCCTAAGAAAAAAATTACAAATTAGTAGTGAAATTTTCCCGCCTGGGGTGGACATGTTTTCTTTCAAGAACGTCGTTCCGCCTTACGACGATTTTTCGGGTTATCGACTCCCCCCCCCCCACCCCCCAGCGTCTTAAAGAAAACGGAACCCTCGTCGTAAACCCGTGGACCGCCCATCGCAGTCCCCACGGGTTACGCGGTCTCCGGCAGGCTTATAACGTTCCACGGGAGGTTACGAGCCTTTTTTCACTTATATTCATCCGTAAATTATTTCCCTCGGTTACGACGCTGTTCCAGGGTTTGTTTATACGACGCCTACCAAACGCTGGTCTGGCAGATGAAAATATAATATCCAAAAATGCAAAGTAATCAATATTTAAAGGTTTTTTTTGATTTTAAAACAATTGCCAATAAGAATGCAGTTTACATAGTTTTGCAATGCCACACAAAGCAATTAAAAAGGGATTTTGACGTAGGAAAAATCTTTTATTTCTGGGTTGATTGGGCCTACGTGTCGCCCTTATGAAAAATCCTTTAAGGATCATTATTTCTAGGTCAAAATTAATCTAAAATTACCTGAGAAAAGAAAAAATTTAAAATAAAGAAAAGAATGTCCGTAAACTAAAACTGACCTCCGCTCACTGGATCTATAAACGAAGTGTCGTTATGGGAAGTGAGGGCGAGTGGATCACTAACCAACGAAGTTTCATTTACCATTTAGGACACGTTCCTTCCAACTATAAAATCCCCACCAAGGAGAGAGAAGCTGATACTGCAAAGGGTGATGCTGGCCGCTAACTACTACTACTACCGACGCCACGGACAGCAGGCGCCCCTAGCGGTCCATCCTTAATTCTAATTGAACATCTTGTCCTGTAGGGTGGGTAAAAGGAAACAGGGTGGGTTTCCATAGGGCGACCACCCAAAAGGGCCGAATCACCCAGAAATAGATTTTTCCTACGTCAAAATCCTTTTTCTCTGGGGCTCAGCTCGTGTTTCTGGCTAGTGTAAATAGTACCTAGAGAAACCGTACAAGATGGGAATAATGGACAAATTGAAACCCAATAGTATAAAAAGGTAATATGTAATTAAGTGAATCCGGGACATTACAGTATACAAACAAAAGTACTTTTGTTTTAAAACGCTCAACTTATACTAAACATGGCAATGGTAAAGAAAGCAATCAATATAAAAGGTAACTTAAAATTAACTTATATTGAGACATGGTGAATACATAATAGTGGTAATGGCAAGAACAATATAAGAAATGATTACTTAATTAAGATTTTATTTACAAAATTTACCCAAACTCATTGTGTTGCTAACCCTAGCAAAAATAAAAATAATGGTAGAAACAACTTGAAGTACATTATATGATACATAACGTGGATTGTCCCGCTAGCAAAAAAATAAGGGACAAATCCACCAATTATGATTCTAGCGGCTAAGGCTTAGAGTATCCCGAGTAGCATGGCTCAATAGGGGTGGGAGGGCATGTTGGACGGGAGTAGGTAGAAAGGATACCTGGATCTATACTCGCAACTACTTTGGGTGGCGGAGTATCAGGATAAACAATTTTTTCCCGCTCTACTTGCAGAAAATTTTAAAGATTCCAAGGACTTCAGGTAATGACGTTTTAAAAGTGTTCGGTGATTTCCATCCACAGTACAACGTTTTTAAGATCCTCAAAATTCATATGTTTGGAAGTAATTAATTGAGGTGGCTTACTCATTCTGGATGTCAATCTGCTTTTTGGAAATGAATCAGGGTTGGCTTGTTTTAATGGAAGTCAAAGGATCTGTTGTCTGATTCCTTTTCACTGATAAAGTGCCACCTTTTTCTCTCATAAAGAGAGAACCTGAGGATCTAGAGGATGTACGAGATAGAAAGGCTCTTAAAGTTGATACTGGGCAGAGAGAAGGATCTTGCGGAAGTGGGATGACTTTCCAAGGAGCCCACCTTGCAAGGGGATCCTCATTTTTTGCTAAAAAGCTACGATCCGGGGAAAGTAGAACTTCTCCTGAGGGGAGAAATTCCACATGACCCGCATCTCTGGATAGAGCCGACAGTTCTGAAATTCTGGCTCCTGAAGCCAGGCTTAACAAAAATAACATCTTTCTAAGAAGCATCATGAATGTGCAAGACGATTGTCAGTATCTGAGGCTAGTTTGAGGACATCATTTAAGAACCATGAAACTGCAGTAGGCCTTTGAGAAGGTCTGAGTCTAGCACAGGCTTTGGGAATAGACGTAAAGTAAGATTCTGTTAGGTCTATTTGGAAACCCAATCGAAAGATTTTTCTTCAAAGCCGATTTATTAGTAGTAATAGTGCTAGCTGCTAATCCTTTTTCAAACAAGGACCTGAAAAAGGATATAGCTAAGTAACTGTCATGGTTGTAGTGTTTGATTCATTCAGGAAGGATGCTAATTTTTTTAACAGCTGAGTCATATTGTCTAATAGCTGACTCTCTTTTGTCTGATTCTAGAAAGAGGATGTTTTGTGGATCAATGTTAGCATCTTTTTTAGCCGCAAACTTCATGAAGTCCATAAAGTTAGGGTCTGGAGAATTCCTGAGGAAGCGAACACAGTCCTCATTTGTACTGATTGCGACAACTTGGGATTGGGAATCCGTTGAGGTCGGAGACCCAATTCCAGAAGCAGAGGATACCAGTTTGCTTTTTGGCCAGTCTGGAGCAATCAGAGCTACTAGTCCCTTGAAAGTCCTCAGCTTGCTCAAGACTTTCAAAAGAGATTCACTGGAGGAAATATATAGATTTTCCTCCATTGATTCCAGTCTAACGACAGGGCGTCCGTGGCATAGGCCAGAGGGTCCAGGTTGGGGCCACATAGCAAGGGAGCTTGTGGTTCGCTTGTGAGGCGAAGAGATCTACTTGGAGGCCTGGGACTCTCTGGCATATCCACTGGAATGACCTGTCGTCTAGGGACCATTCTGATTCCAGAGGGACTGACCGGGACAGAGCGTCTGCTATCACATTTCTTACCCCTGCCAGGTGAGTGGCGGACGATGCCATCTGTGCTTGTCTGCTAGCGCAAAGATGGGTATCATGACATGATTCACGTGTTGGATTTGGACCCTCCTCTGTTGATGCAATGTACTACCACTGCACTGTCCAAAACTAGTCTTAGATGAGACTTCTTCGGGGGAAGGAGTCTCTTCAGGGTAAGAAATACTGCCATTGCTTCAGGACGTTTATGTGGAGCTGCGGAACTGAACTGACCAAGTCCCCTGAACTTGTTTGAATTGAGAATATCCCCCCCAACCGGACAGGGAGGCATCCGTGTGAATGGTTAACACTGGAAGGGGATATTGAAGGGGTACCAATTTGGCAAGATTCTTCACTTTTGTCCATGGCCGGAGCTGGTTGCGAAGGATCTGTGGAATTACTGACAACTTGTCCCGAGATTTGACGTTTGCTCTCGATCGCCAAACTCGATTTATCTTTCAGCCTTGCTTTCAGGAGGATGCTGTCACTGAGGCAAACTGAAGAGAACCCAGGATTTCTTCCTGGTTTCTCCTTGATGTTTGTTTGCATTTGAGAAATTGCCTCACAGACTTGGCTATTTCTTTTCTTTTGACCACTGGAATTGACAGATTGTGGGAAGACAAATCCCATTGTATTCCTAGCCACTGAAAATGAGACTCCGGAGTGAGTCTGGATTTCGATTTGTTTATCTGGAACCCCAGATGTTCCAGAAATTGTACTACCTTCTTCGTGGCTTTGAGACATTCCTCGACCGTTGGTGCCCAGATCAACCAATCGTCGAGGTATGCTGCTACCATTATCCCCTGAGTTCTCAACTGTTGAACTACCACTTCTGCTATTTTCGTGAATACCCTGGGGGCTACATTCAGACCGAAGGGCATCACTTTGAATGAGAACTTCTGATTTCCTAGTTTGAAGCCTAGGAATGGACGGAAGTGTCTGGCTATAGGGATATGATAGTATGCGTCTGTAAGATCGATAGAGGTTGTGACGGCCCCACGGGGAAGTAAGGTCCGTACCTGCGATGGTGAGCATTTTGAACTTGTCGCAACGATGAAAGAGTTTAGCTTTGACAAGTCTAAGATTACCCTTCTTTTTGTTGAGCCTTTCTTTGCACGCTGAATAGCGACCTTGAAATTTTAGATGCTTGACTCTCGCAATAGCTCCTTTCTGAAGGAGTTCCTCCGCATAATCTGTCAACTCCTTTGATGGTACTTGATAGAATGATTTGATTGAGGAGGATCTTTGATCCAACTCCAACCCAATCCTTTGGACACGATGCTCTGTGCCCATTTGCTGAACCCCCACCTGTGACGGAAGAGGAACGGCCTCCCTCCTACCTGGGAGCCTCACTGTTGTTGAGCGGGTGTTGACCTCCGCGCCCTCCTCTGAAGTGCTTGCCTCTTGCAGCTCTTCCTGTGCCACGCTGGCGAAAGTGGCCTCTCGCCCTGCTACCCTAGAGAACCTGTTGAAGGTTGGGTAGGCCTGGCTTTCATACATTGAATTGAAGGCCGGCGAGACTGCATAAGAGGTGGAAGGTTGACTTTGAGGAGACAACAGGAGAATGGGCTGTGTCTGCTTCGAGGTTGACGGCTGTCCCTGTTGTGTAACTGGGACGGCCTGAACGAAATGCTGTTGCTGCTGTTGTTTCTGGTAAGGTTGGAACCTTCTACCTGTCTTCTTTAGTTTTTTACCAGCAGCAGGGGCGGTCTCTTGTTTCCTCTTGGAAGAGATGCCCCATCTGGCTCTAAGGCTCTGGTTAAGCCTAGCAGCCTCGTGGTGCACCTCATTCACAGAGGCCTCTGGGAAGGAGGTCCGCACCCACATGCTGGGAGCTAAGAGTCTATTAGGCTCATGCCTGATAGTTGCCTCCTGCAAGACATGCTTTCGGCAGTTCCTTCTGGCTAAGAAGAAGTCAAAAGCATCGGCTTGAACCGTCTGGAGCTGGGATTTAGCCAGTATCTTGAACAACGGTTCTGTAGCGTAGGACAGGGCAGCCATCTCCGTAATGATAAGGGAGTTAAGAGACCTCCCAAATCTTGTACGGGCATCGAACTCTGCCTGAATAAGGGTATCAGGCAGTCTCGGAAGCTTCTCGCCAAACTGATCCATCGCGCAGTCTGGCTTCAGCTTACCTACTGAGAAAGTGGCAGGTAGGTTCTCCCACAATTCTCCGAAGGACGGGAAGAGCGGAGATGTAGATTCCGCCTCCCTCAACTGTGGCATGGGCTCGTCTTTAAGGACTGCCTGAAGAGTCGCTTCTACTACCTTAGTAGCGAACGGAAGAGAAGCCTCCTCCTCCGTAGCGAAGATAGTAAAGGGACTCTTGAATGCCTGGAGTTTGGTGTTGGTACAGTCCCAATCCTCCAGGCAGTGAACCCATTCCCACTGTGCATGATCCATACTATATAGCACAGTCTCTCGAGAGATCTTATCCTCTCTATTGAGAGCAGTGACGGTCAGCCTAGCATACCCTATGAAAGGCTGAGTCAGTCCGGGAGGGTAGAACTCGAAGTCCTCAATCCTTCGAGTTCCACACTCCGGGATAGAAATCATGCCGTCCTTGAAGGGGGCATAAGCGGCCACTCTCCATGGGTTATCCATAGAGAAGGCTGGTAGGGATTCATAAGGAGGTAACTGTAAGAGACCAGTACCTGCTACAGGGGAGCTTGGCTGAGGGGCCTGGTTGAGGCCAGCAAAGCGGTCGTCATGCTCTCTAACTCGGTTAGAGAGGTCTTGGATAGACTGACCAGACTGGTTGATCGTGTTTGACAGCTGTGCAAACATTTGCTCAAACTTGGAGCCAAGAGAGCCAACCATCTCTCCCACTTGTTGCATCACTACTGCTGAGAAAGTGGTGGGATCAAAAGAGCTCGGCGTTGGCTCGCCGGAGCGCGAGCCTTCTCCTTAGAAGCCTTGCTTCTAGAGCTCTTTGAATAGGAAGAGCTAGGCTTCGTTTTCACCGCGTCTGCGTAGGAAGTCGTGAGACTTCCTAGCTGAAGAAGACGACGACTTCTTAGAAGTCGTCTTATGTAGGGTCTTCTTGTTCTCTCTGTCCCTTCACCTTCGGGGGTACAGAGAGAGCGGGAGAACGAGCAGGGATCTCAGATCCCGTGAAGCCTTGGAAGGAAGAGGAAGAAGGAACAGAAGATCCAGGAGCACCCAGGAAAGACCTTGGGCGCCCGACACACCTACCTCAACCAACAAATCCTCTGCCCCTACCGCCATAGGCTCGATATTCAGGTCCAGGTTGGCCACATCTGGGACCGGCTCCTGCGTAGAGACGGACCCGAACGCCTGCTGCACCTCCTGCTGAATAGAGGCTATGAGTGGTGGCTGCCGAGATGGGGTCCACATACCCCATCGCCTTGCCTCTGGGGAAGATCTGGACGGCCAGCTTCTTGTCGAGCATATAAGGTGGCCCTTGGCGGCGTTCTCCCGAAGCCGCCCACCCAAGCCTTCAGGGTTGCCAGGGCGACTTCCTTCACGGCGGCAGCCTGGAAGAGAAGGCGATATGAAGCTTCTAGCGGCGGAGATACGGTTTAAAGAAGCTTAAAACTAAGGGTTAGTGGATGATAAGACGAAGAAATGTCAAGGAGTAAACTTACCCCACTCAAAAGCTGACTCACGAGGTCATAGCAGATGGTGCAAGCCTCCAGGTGCCAAACGATCAGTCCATTGTGGTTGGTGGCACACGGGGCTGGGTCCTACACTCTTCATGGGCGCAGGGTCGTACAACGTCGCTTTGCAACCTGGGACCTGGCAGTTGGTAGCCTGTAAGTGGAGAGATACATGAGTATCAGGTGCACACTTACAGCCTAACAAATACTCCGCTGCATGCCGGAGCATGTAAGTTAGATTAAACTAGAGCCCCGCCGTAATACGTGTGGTTAACTAGGCGGTTGGAGGAGGTCTGAGGCTACGCCGGAGACAGGAAAAAGATTCCAACCAGGAGTGGTGAGGAGCCATGAAACCACGACGGAGAACGACGGAGATAGTACATAAAAATAAATTAAAACTAAAAGTCACCGTAACAGTAAGGGTATATCCGTATATAATGAGGTATAAAACTTTCCGTCTACTAGAGGAGTGCCCGGGTAAGGAGCGAGCTCTCCTCCTTCTTTCATTTTCACGTGAGGATCTCTTATATATATATATACGTATATATATATATATATATATATATATATTATATATATATATATATATATATAATATATATATATATATAATTTTCTCTGGTAATTTTAGATTAATTTTACCTAGAAATAATGATCTTAAGGATTTTTCATAGGCCGACACAGAGCTGAGCCCAGAAAGTAAGGTTTTTTTAGGATTTTTTGATGATGTTCTGGCTTATGACGATTTTCAGCTACGATGCGTCTCAAGAACGGTAACCCCGCCCGTCGTAACCCGGGGACTGCCTATATATATTGACGATTTTCAGCTTAACGATGCGTCTCAAGAACGGAACCCCCGTCGTAACCCGGGGACTGCCTATATATATATATATATCTATATATATATATATATATATATATATATATATATATATATATATATATATGTATGTATGTATGTATGTATGTATGTATGTATGTATGTATGTATGTATGTATGTATGTATGTATGTATGTATTTGTATGTATGTATGTATGTATAGTATGTATGTATGTATGTATGTATGTATGTATGTATGTATGTTGTATGTATGTATGTATGTATGTATGTATGTATGTATGTCCCTTATTCATTCAATGACCTTGCCTTATTTTCTTCTTTACTAAATATATCTGCATTATTCTAATGTATACACATTACAGTACTTTTCTTTTCTCACAATTATTAAACAGAAAGTCAAGGAGGCTAATGTTCGAGTGTCTGTCATTGGCCTTACAGCAGAGCTCCATGTATGTAAAGAAATTAGCCAAGAGACAGGAGGATCAATGTCAGTTTCTATGAATGATGTTCATCTCAAAGAACTAATTAATGAACACCTGGAGCCTCCTGCTGCGTCCGTCAAGATGGATCACACACTTATCAAAGTTGGCTTTCCTCATCAGGTTAACATTGATGCCAAAGCAGCCCTTTGCATGTGGTAAGTATATTTAATTGTAATTTGAATTTTCTCTATATTTTGTTTCTATACAACAAAATGTAGACAATGTAGATATTGGTTTTTACCTGAGATATAAGTATGTATGATTTTTTTTATACCATTAGTTTATGCTGACTGGAGAATTAGCTTAGATTCAACTACAGATTTTGTCTTCTGTGTTAGTCTTTTGTCATTGCTGGTGTTCATTATCAAGTTGAAATATTTTTCACTTAATTAAAGAGAAACATTTTTTTTTTATAGTCATTTAGATGATCTTCCAGCCCTTAACACCAGGGGTTACTATTGCCCTCAGTGCACTGCTAAATATTGCGATCTGCCAGCTGAATGCAGAGTTTGTGGTCTCATGCTTGTGACTGCTCCACATCTTGCACGGTCATATAGGTGAGTTATATTGATTCTGCATGTGTTTATTGTAAAGCATATATAATAAGCCTACAGTTTAGGCATAGTATTGAATCTGATTGTATCATGTATTTGTAGTTAATATTGTATGAGCTCTTGTTGACATCACATTTATGGGAGTCCATTTGCCTTATAAAATCATAAGGTCTACGTAAGCCTTTTCCTGTGAGGCTCATTTCCTACAGTGTGACTTCTCATACACTAGAACGTACTAAAGTATTTTGCAGTATCCCTTCAGCTCCAATTGCATTGCTTTTTTAGTTGTGTTAATTTTTTAACTTTGTTTTGCTCCAGTTTTCCCCATGCACATGTCAGTTCCTTTGGGCTCTACTTTAGGAGTCTAGAAATAGGGATCAGTGGTATAGTTGCACTTCAATAATTATCATTATATCTGTCATGAAATACAGTGTACAGTGGACCCCCTGTATTCGCGTTCTCCGGATTCGCGGACTCACACATTCACGGATTTCTCTCGGGAACGTTTCCCCGCATTATTCGCGGAAAATTCGCGCATTCGCGGTAATTTTCTATGAGAAATATCCACAAATTCCTGGTTTTTGTGATCAATTTCATCATAAAATGCACTTTTTGTGATAAAACTATTAAAAAAACCAAGTATGAAAATTTGTAGTGGTTTTTCTTAAGTTTTAACTAACGAAATAGGCTGTTTTTAGCGCTTTTATAGGGGTTCCAAACATTCGCGGATTCTAACTATTCACGGGGGGGTCTGGTACGCATCCCCCGCGAATACGGGGGGAACACTGTATCTGTATATTTATTTTCCTGTGTAAGTGTAACACCGACAGTCTCTAAATAATAAACTCCATGTTTGGACTTGCTTTCGTCTAGCCTGAGCTATCCTCTCTCCCTGCTATCCCTTTTATAAGTATTAAAAAGGAAAATTCATTGATCCAAACTTTGGGATGATACAGAAAGATTTGCTGTCTGAACTCTTTTTAATTACCATCTTTTTTTTTGTGGTATGGGTACACTGGTACATAAATTGTAAAGTATTCTTTATGTCAATGATCGTTTAAATTGTAAGTATGAAATGAGTTTTGTCAAGCAGCAACCATGAGGTTAACTCAAAGCTTAGTAAAGCTAGGTTTACACCTATGCACTTTTGTGTTGCAGGCTATTACGGCATGGGGCCGCAAGAAACTGCCTCAAAATTGACGTGGTGGGGAGAAAAAATTACCCTTATTGGGCAGCGTGGCACTGACCCGTGCAGTGTGTTACGGGCATGTCTTGGCGTGTTCTTGCAGTGTCTAGCGGAGTGTTACGGAGTTGGCGGTGGGTTGCGGTGTTGTTGTGGAGTAATAATAACAAAATTCATAATAATGAGACAAATGAGAAGCAAATGATGGACATAACAAAAATACTTATACTAAACAAACATGCAAAGCATAGAAAGTAAGAAAATTAACATGAAAAGCATAGAAAGTAAGAAAAGGAACATGAAAAGCATAGAATGTAAGAAAATGAACATGAAAAGCATAGAAAGTAAGAAAATGAACATGAAAGGCATAGAATGTAAGAAAATGAACATGAAAAGCATAGAAAGTAAGAAAATGAACATGAAAAGCATTGAATGTAAGAAAATGAACATGAAAAGCACAGACTGTAAGAAAATGAACATTAAAAGTATAGAATGTAAGAAAATGAAATTGGGACTTGGTTTATACCATAACATTTTCAACTGCAAATATCATATATTATCAACTGAGGTCAATATGTCTTTAGTCTGTTACTGATTTTTCATTGTTCCCCTGCTAATAACTATGTCCAGTCAATGTTAATTATTGTTTCATTATCATATTTGTATGTGTTCATGTTCATTTGATCTTGTTCTCAATATTATATTATTGTTCTTTACCTTGTACGTTATCATATCATTTGATGGCCATATTTATTTCATGTTACATTCCATTTTATAGTTCGAGTTATTTTCCGAGCTCTATTTATTTCATATTTCATGTTATTTGTTTCCTGTTATATTTCTTCATGTTATTATTCTTTATGGCCATGCTTTTTCATTTTTCAATTTCATTTCACCCAATCATATCATCATATATATTGTCATGACATATAAATTAAGCATCAATAAGGAAAATGTAAATGCAATTCAGTATTTCAACTTATTTATTACAAAAAGAAACATTATGAATGATATAAAATGTACAAAATCATTTAATAACTAAAAAATAATTTATTGTTAAAAAATTAAAATTCTATTTATTTATACATTGTCGACAGGCTGTCAGAGCGCGAATGATGCCCCCGTGGTCTGTCCGGCCCCTTTTATCCTCCCCAGAATGCGCAGCAACCTTCCATCCAATCGACCTATGTTTTTGTCAAAATTAAGAGGTGGTTGTGGAATTATTGATATTCAGTGTAAAGCGAAGTCAATCATGTTTAGTACATTTCTAAAATGTTTAAAAGATCGTTGTTTTGGTTACCAAATGATTATTTATTATTGTAAAGTCAGAGCAACCTACCTTATAGAAAATGAATGCCAACATCAGGAGTGCACTATTTTACACCTAGTTTTTATGAAAGTATGATAATCATTATTACGAAGTGCTAATTAATATGACCTCTTATCCACAGATAAAAACGAAAGTGGTATATGAACATTTAATGAAAAACAGTAAATATGTTCCAAATATTGAAAAATTGTATCCACTATTCAACTGGAAACTAATTTGGGAACACATAAATAATAAGTATATAGAAAATAAAAGTAGAGAAATTTGGTTAAGCATGTTCATGAAGTTTTAAGTACAAATGATAGGCTAGCCATGATGAAAATAAAAGATGTTAAGGAATGCGGTAGTGGATGCATAGAAACTAATATGCATATGGTATATTTCTGTCCTTTGGTTAAGAATTTGTTGTCTTGGGTATTCGAATTGCTTAGAAAATGTTGTAAATTAAAAAACTAATAGCAGGTTAAGGATTTTAAAACTAAGTTTTGAAGCAAACTCAAAAAGGGATGAAAATACATCAATGGTAATAATAGCAGATTTTATTTCAAGTATATGGATGGCAAGATATTTGGGAATAAGTACTGACCAGCAAATTATTAAATGTATAAAGAATAGACTGTTAAATACATCAAATATAAATATTATAGGATTTAAGTCTAATGTTAACAAAATTTTCAAGAATCAGTATGTTTCTAATTTAAAAACATATTTAGAAAAATAATAAATTGTAATATTTTTATATTATACATAGATCTTATAATGTTTATACAAAATTGTAAAATATAATTTTGTAAAGTAATATTTCTTAATAAAAGAAAAAAAAAATATTGAGGTTCAGTTAAAAGAAAAAAAAATCTACCTAGGGAGATGCCATAACACGCCGCACGCAAGCTGCACGCCCCGCAACATGTGTGCGCCATTTATTAATCGTGCACGACGCCGTAACATCACGCCATAACACTCCCTCACGGGTGGTACGACGTCGCACCACATCGCACCATGTGGGGTGTGGTGCGGTGTGGCACATCACCGTGTGGGTTCTTACTTCTTTTGTTGCGGGGCAACGCCACACCGCTTACGGCTTCGTGTGACTTTATCAACCCGCCAGACGCCGCGCAGAAATTTGAAATGATTTAAAATCCGGGCAGCGTAGTGCGGCTTAAACGGTCTTCGCCTACCCCCGCCAGCGAGGTGGCACGCTTTTGGTGCGTTTATAGTGCGGTTCCATGCAGTTTCTTGCGGTCCCACACCATAATAGACTGCACCACAAAAGTGCATAGGTGTAAACCAGTCTTAAGTTATTCTGTTGTTACTTTATGGGATTCATCCATTTTCTGCACTTCCTCTGCTAATAAATGAAACTATTTTTTATTTACTTTTTTATATTAAAGAATTTTCATTTGATTTATCTTACATAGGTGCTGAAAATTATCGTATATACTAGTAATTTATTTTTTGTATTGTAAAGTGTTATTATGTATTCCTGTGCAGTCAGCAAAAGTACTTTATTTTTATAAATGATATTCAAATCCCTGTACTTTTTGCTTAGTCAATGAATCCTTGAAGTTTGTACTTATTGAACATAGGACCAGTGCCAAATACTGTACTTGAAGTAAATAAGTCCCCTTGCTCTTGTATACATTAACAATTGGTAACAATTGCTGCAGTGTCTACATGTACATTAGCACTGATTTTTAAAATTTGGAATTAATTTACAGATTTCTGAGTGTCTGCATTGTGTTTTTGTCCCAAATTTGATTTTGACGTTTTATGCATGTAATAAATGCATCAGTGTCCTTATATTATTATTGGCAAACCAATAATAATAATAACAACTTAAGATTAATGATAATGTAGATGATATTGTATTGAATATTATTACTGTGTGGTACCTTATGTTTTATTATTTTAAGAGTTAATTATTATTTTTCTCATTTAATTTTTCAGACACTTGTTTCCTCTGAAGCATTTCATAGAGGAACCATCACAAAACACTTCTGCAACAAATTGCTATGGTTGTCTGAAGCCATTCACAGACAGTTCTGCAGACAAAAATGTAAGCATACTTTCTGTCATTTGATTCACTGGTGCTTGGTATTTTTATCTGATATGAAGTGAATATTATGTTGGTTTGGTATTTTTGTATTTGTTACAGTACTATGTAGCTTTCAGTGTTGGTGGCAATTATATTTTATGTACACCCCCATCTTGCATATTTTTAGATATGCAAGTTTTCCTGTTTAAGGTACATAATTTATGTAAAATTATTTATTTTTACTGTTTGTTGTAGGTAGTTTTATGAATAATAGTTAAAAATCTTAAGTATTACCTGAGATTTCATTAGCTAACACAATTTTCCTAGTCCAGTAAAACTGAAAATATTTTTACTGAATGGAATGATCTACTTAGTACAGGAGAGTTATTAAACAATGGAAATGGAACAATCATGTCAAAACTGATGATCTTTCATACTTAGTCTAATAATTTGCTAAGTATACTAGAGCCACTGCAGTGTACAATATAGTTACATGATGTAATGTAGTATTTGAAGTATGTTGTTAAATTTACATGTAAAAGTATTTTTTCATAAGGTGAAATTATCATTCCTTTTTCATTCATCTTGCAGTCACTCAAAGTTCTGAGGTATTTGTTTAAATAAAGTATACTTTAATTGCATGAATCTATGTACAAATGCACAAATTAGTTTTGGCAAAGTTTCATAATTTTTTCGTCCCCTGCCTTACGTACAATGCATGCCTGAGGGAAGGCGAGCATCCATGAATGTGTTAACCAATCCTCCAAGGAGGGTGAACCCCTTAGCCCCAAGTAATGACCAGAGCACCACCATTTTGGACACCTCTGAACCTAAAATATAAGAAACCGATGAAATAGCCTCCTCCATCGGGGCGGGAAGTAAATTAACTCCCGAGGAGAGGGGCCGACATTACACCCATTAAATCAGCCTGAGACCTCCTGATACTTCCAATGATGAATCAATGGAAGAAAAAGAAGGAGAGACAGGCACGACAACACTAGCATCATGATGTGTGACTACGGAAGAAGGGGGGTGGGGGCAAGCATTGGGGCGAGGAGATGAAAACCCTTCCCACGAAGGAAGGGTCGAAACTCTACGATGCTCCCTCTTACTATAAAATAACTTCCACTGCGCTCTAGGCCACGCACAACATTCCGGGCAGGGATTCGTTTATGGTATAAACATTAGCACAACGTCTACTGCATATGGAGTGTGGGTCTGTAACTGAAGAAGCCAGGAAACAAGAACACAGGAAACCTTGAGTTCCCGGGCACATACGTTGGCGAGGCCGAAAAGAAGCAGAGGAAGCCATAACACAAGCACACACGCACAGACAAACACAGCAAAAACAGGCAATGAAGTGGGTAAAAGGCCGAGCGGGGGCAACTGCGACTCACACCCAGGCGGTTAAGAAAAATGCTGAACACAGTAGCGTGGGTGCGTGGTCTTTGACTGGTTTTCACCCGATATACGCAGCACGTTGCCAAGATCTCACAAGATTCCTTGCTTTTTCATCTACAATTTAACCGGCTCCAGCTAGGTGCTAGAAAATTATCCATTTGTTAAGAACCTCAGGTTGTAGCTATGAAAAATACAAATGGTCTTGGAAAATTTCATATACAGTATTACCTTTTCAATAATTTAAGTTGAAAGTAGGTAAATCATTCCATTAGTTAAATTTTACAGAAAACAGAAAATGCCTTGCATTCAGTGCAAGTTCCAGCTAGAGAGATATCAGAAAGCATAATATACCAAAGAGAATCATACATAGATAAACCAGATTGTTTAGAGAACAGCAAAGTTTAGAAAATGGGCCTAGAAGTGGAACTCCTTGAAGCACCACAAGAGAGTTGGGACAATAGAGTAGTGTAAATGTTGCTGAGCAACATTCATTTGTGAATGTTGAATTCTAATGCCTCGTCATGATATTGTTAAACCAGGACTCATGACTAGATCTAAGCCTATGACTGATGTCTGATGAATACTTTAGACGGAGAGGGAAAGATTTTTAAAAAACACTTGAAATATTTTGATAGTTGTCTATGAGTAAGCAAGCCAAACTTTGATGGATAGAAGATTCAGTTAGGCTTACTTTTTTTTTTTTTTCTTTTTTTTTTTCTTGTGAGTGTCCAGTGAATACCACAGATCAAGAGAGGGAACAGATTCAATGATGCATGCACTTTTTCCTTCAAACCTGTATAATACATTGTTATTGGAGATACTTTATCCACATCAGCATAATCCCTTCATCACTCCACCTATACAGCACCACAGTTCCCCAACATCTCAGGCTACTCCAACTTCCCGCTACGAACTCCATTGCATGAAAATTCCCTTGTTCATACGCGAACAAACCTTTGGTCTTAACAATAGGATAATTTCTAGCGCCTAGCTGGATCCAGTTAAAAAACAGATGAAAGCAAGGAATCTTGTGATATCTGGCAACGCATGCTTAGATCGGGTTAAGACAGGTCGAGGACCACTCACCTACGCCAACGCGTCAGTCTTTTCTTTAACCGCCTGGACGAGAGTCGTGGTTAACTTCTCTTGGCCTTTACCCGGTTCATTGCCTGTTTCGCTTGTGTTTAGTGTATGTGTGTTTTTGGCTGATATTATGGCTTCTTCTGCTCCTTCTTGGCCCCGTCAACATGTGTGCCCCGGAATTCCAGATTTTCCATGTTCTCGTTTTTTGGCTTCAGGAGCGACTGATCCCCACATCATGTGTAGCAGGTGCCGTTCTAATTTTTGTACTATAACGAATCCTTGTACGGAATGCCGGGCATGGCCTAAAGAGCAGTAGAAGTCATTTTATTGCAAGAGAGAGCATTGGAGGGTTTCGACTCTTCCTTCATGGGAAGGTTTTTCGCCTCTTCCCGATGCTTTGTTTCCTGCAATATTCAACCCCCATGGTAGCGTTGTTCCTGTGTCTCCTTCCTTTTCTTCCATTGATTCGTCGCTGGAAGTATCTTGAGGCCACCAGATTGATGTTTGTAATGTTGCCCCTTCTTCTTCGGGAGTTAATTTGATTCCCAGGAAGGAGGAGGCTTTTTCATCATTCTCATTTATTCCATAGTCGGAGGCGTCCAAGATGGCGGCGATTTGGAAGACGCTCGGGCTAGGGGTTCCCCTATCCTTGGAGGGGTTGCTAGCGCACTTTATGGAGGCTTGCTACCCCCCTCCTCCCGGCTTCATCTTTGTGGGTAGCCGGGGTCAGCCATCTTGTATTGCTTCCCCAGTGGCTGCTGCCGCTTCTTCGAGTCGGAGGGAAGCCGTGGCGTCAGCCCCATTGATGACGTCACGGGATCCGTTGTTGTGTATTCCTTCGCCAGTGGTCTGATTCCCCTTCACACAGAGGGGAAGCCGTGACGTCATCACCACTTATGACGTCACTCCCATTAATGACATCACTCCCAGTCGTCTCCTCTGCACTACCTCTCTCGGCTGTGACATCATCCCTGCCACCCAGTTTGCTACTCTCCCTTCCATGTCATTGGAGCCTCTTGCAGATCAGTCTTAGGTTATATGCCAGGCAGTGCTTAAGAGGTTAGACTCAGTTTTGGATGATAAGTTGGCTGCCTTGACTGGAAGGAAACGTGTTGCTTTGTCCCCGCCTCCTGCGAAAAGAATCACATAAGAAACTAGTTGTGGTTCTTCTCCCTCTTCCCCCTCCCCTATAATCTATGTTGGCGTATCAAGCGTTGGAAGGCTAAGGACTATGTTCTTTCTTCACCTACGAGGGAGGAACAATGCGGACGTGTTCTTATGAGTGTTGGTGTTTCGGAGTGTGTTAGTGTATCTTCCCTTGTGCAATCTGCAGTGGCTGCTTCGTCCTCTGCATCGAATCATGGGCGTGTTGCAACCTCCCCCGTCTGTCCACATCGCGAGTGTGTTGCAACCTCCACCATCCATGCACATCGCGAGTGTGTTGCAACCCCCCTTGTCCATGCACATGATGCAAGTGCTCCTTCTTCTCCAAGGCCTATTCGTCGCCGTAAGGATCTCAAGGCGCCTTTCAAGAGGTCGAAGGTGGTGAGTGCGGAGTTGGTGCAGCAGGAGTGTTTGCCTGCCTTTCTCACTAGTGCATCCAAGAGTTTGAATCTGGGGGAGTCTCCTTCGATCTCGAGTGTTCGGGATTCCTCCCCAACTCACGTTCTTACGCCTGCCATGCCCATGACCATTCACGGACATGTTAATGAGTCATCTGTTGGAGGAGTACGAAGTGATGTTCCTAGTGTTATAGTGGGTTCGTCTCGGGAGCGTCGACCCAGCCCAGACAGGTTAGTTTGTTTTCGGGCTGTTTGGCTGCTGATCCTTCCGTTAATTTTAATGGGGAAGGTCCCTTAGAGGAGTCTACACATCCTTCTCGTCGGTCTCCATTCCGGAGCTGGAGAGGGAGACACGCAAGAGTTTTGTCTTTCTTTTCGGAAGTTGTTGATCTCATTTGTGGGTTCAACAATTTCGAAAGTAGGACTCAGGCTCGGTCGTCTTACACTCCTTCTTGCTTAGAAGCCTTGGTAGGAGCTACACAGGATCCCAAATCTTCTCTTCAGCTTCCCTTGTCGGGGCATGTCCAGTCGGTCTTGCATAAGGTTAACGCCTCTGTTTCAGACTGGGACGGTTCGCATCGCTCTAAGGGCTCTACCTAGCTATTACCCCCACCTCTCACGAGACATAGGAATTACTATGCTATGAACTCTGCATTTTTGATGTCGCGCCATCTTAACTCAGATGTCATTCGCCTGAAGCCGGGATTGACTTTGGAGCAGGTGAGATCAGTGGTTCCGTCCTTGTCTCCGCAAGATGCCTCAGCATTGGAATCTACGGCAACCTCCATGTTGCAGATGGTTTCTTGGCTGGACTTCTGGTCTGTGGTCATTGCCAAGATAGCTTCTGACAGGTCTCCAGAACGGTTGGTGAGTGCATCCTCACTTGCCAGTCTGTTGCAGTCCGGAGGCAAGGCGTTTTCATATATGGCTCACCTCAGTGTTAATTTATGGGTTAACCTTCTTCTGATTAGAAGAGATGCGGCTTTGTCTAGGATGGAGAGATCAGTTGACACGGAGTCTTGCATGCATTGAGGAACGGTGATCTGTTGGAGTCCCAGTTTTTGTTTCCTGAGACAGAGCTCGAGAATGCGATAGACCGGCGGTAACTCTGCCGAAAAAATCAGAAATTCTTTTGTCCGATTGTCGTAATGTTTGCACCGCTTCATATTAAACATTACATAAAGTTTTATATATGAAAATATGCACAATTTTATGTAGAATACAACAAAAAACAACCCATGGTTGTAGCTATTATCAGTTTTGAAATATTTTCATATAAATAATGGTAAGTGCCAAAATATCAACCTTCGGTCAACTTTTACACGACCAAAATGGTCGAAAAACGCAATTGTAAGCTAAAACTTTTACATTCTAGTAATATTCAATCATTTACCTTCATTTTGCAACAAATTTGAAGTCTTTAGCACAATATTTTTATTTATGGTGAATATTTAAAAAAACTTTCCTTATGTCCACGCGGTAACTGCTGAAAAAATCAGAAATTCTTTCGTCCAATTGTCGTAATGTTTGCACCGTTTTATATTTGCCATTATAGTAAGTTTTATATATGAAAATCTGTGCAATTTCATGTAGAATACAACAAAAAACAACCCATGGTTGTAGCTTTTATCAGTTTTGAAATATTTTCATATAAATTACGATAAGTGCCAAAATTTCAACCTTTGGTTAACTTTGACTCAACTGAAATGGTCGAAAAATGCAATTGTAAGCTTCAACTCTTACATTCTAGTAATATTCAATCATTTACCTTTATTTTGCAACAAATTGGAAGTCTCTAGCACAATATTTCGATTTATGGTGAAGTTTTGAAAAAAAAAACTTTCCTTACATCCGCGTGGTAACTCTGCCGAAAAAATCAGAAATTCTTTTGTCCAATTGTCGTAATGTTTGCACCATTTTATATTAGCCGTTACATAAAGTTTTAGATATGAAAAATGTGTGCAATGTTTTGAAATATTTTCATATAAATCATGTTACATAGAAAAAATTTGACCTTTGGTCAACTTTAACTTGACCAAAATGATCAAAAACTGCAATTGTAAGCTACAACACTTACAGTCTAGTAATATTCAATCAATTACCTTCATTTTGCAACAAACTGGAAGTCTCTAGCACAATTATTTGATTTATGGTGAATTTTTGAAAAAAAACTTTTTTTATGTCAGCATGTTACGAATTCATGCATCATATTGTGATAATATTTTCTCTGTGTTGCTTTAATTGTTTTACAATTTTTTATATACCAAAATCATCACAATTTAGTGTTCAATGCAACAAAAAAATAATTAACTGATAAGCTTCAACTGTTTTGCTCACAGCGCGATTTGTCTACAATTATATATGAAATTTTTTTTCACGCTGTCATATATTCCAATATTTATATATGATAATGATTTTTTTTTTTCATTTCTTATGGTTGCATACTAAACTTCAAGCAATGACAAAAAAATGAGCTAAAAATGAACTCTTAATCGTGAAAACTAAGCATGTTGTGATTTAAAAAAAAAAAAAAAAAAATTCCGCTTCGGCGCTCACTCCCGAACGCCTTCGGCATACGGGAGACACTTTTAGAAATACCAGCTCTGCGTTTAAGGGTTAATAATGATAATGATTATCTGTGAACCTCAACTGTTCATGATTTATAAGGTCTTGCAAAGTATCAGGGAAGCCCTCGTTACTGACATACAGTGGTTCCCCCCTATTTGTGGGGGATGTGTACCAGACCCCCCGTAAATAGTTAGAACCCATGAATACAGGCAGTCCCAGGGTTATGACGGCTTCGGCTTACGACGTTCCGAGGTTAAGGCGCTTTTCAAATATATTCATCAGAAATTATTTCTAGGGTTACGACGCTTACAACGCTGATCTGGCAAAAGAAATGTGACACCAAAAATGCAAAATAATCAATATTTGAAGGTTTTTTTGATGAAAGATGCAATAAGAATGCAGTTTACATAGTTTTCAATGCACCCAGAGCATTAAAAGTAAGGTTTTCTTAGGATTTTTCATGATCCGGCTTACAACGATTTTTGGGTTACAACGCATCTCAAGAACGGAACCCCCGTCGTAACCCTGGTGACTACCTGTAGTTGGAACCACTATAAAAATTCTTAAAATGGCCTATTTTGTTACTTGAAACTCAAGAAAAATCCACAAAAAACTCTTATATCTGTTTTTTTTTTTTAAATAGTTTTATCACAAAAAGTGTATTTTATAATGAAATTGATAAAAAACCAGGAATTTGTGGATATTTCTCATAGAAAAATACCGTGAATTGGCGAATTTCACGTGAATAATGGGGGATATGTTTCAGAGAGAAATCTGCGAATGTGTAAGTCCGCAAATCCGGAGAACGCGAATACGGGAGGCCCCCACTGTAATTGAAGCTTCCTGTTAGGAACTTAAACGCAGCCTTGGATACCTAATAGGAGATGGTTATTGAGACATTCTCAGTCCTTAAGAGAGAGACTAGAAAGTCCTTAAAGGCCACCTGCATGGAGATGGGTACTCTTGCTGAGGAGGTAAACCCTTGGAGCAGGCTGCCAAATGCCCAGTGCCAAGAAGTTGAGTTGGTCTCCTAGATCCTAACACTCAAGAGTCATTCTACTGGAATTTGCATCTGTTAGATGAGCCAGTGAGATTCAAGCAACTAATAGCTATTACTGTTCCATAGCACCCTTAGCCATACCTCCTTCACCAGTGATAAAGAGGACCACTTGCTACATAGTGTGAGCCATCAGGCTTTAATTACAAAGGATCATGGATTCAGGAGTGACACCTCCAAACTTCCTGTTTACATGGAAAAGAAAAAAAGCAAGTAACTAAAAACCAGATCTTTTATTGGCTGAGACAAAGTGATTTTTAAAACATATTAGAATGTGATTAGGCAAAGAAGAGATTTAAAGTCACAGTTGGAGGAGGGCAGAGAAAGATTAAGGGAAAGAAACAAAGAAGTAAAAAGGGTGGTAACTCAGGTTAAGGCAAGGGCATATGAAGAGGTTTATAATGAACTGGAAACAAATGAACGGTTGAGTAAGATGCTCAAACTGTCAAAATTAAGAAATAAAAGAACGAAGGACATCACCCATATTAAGCAAATGAAAGATAGGAATGGTATGGTCATAAAAAAGGAAGAAGACATCTTGAAAAGAGGGAAAGAGTATTTCGAGCAACTGTTAAATGAAGAAAATGAAAGACTTGTAAGAGAGGTTGGTCAAGTAAACATGTGAATGGTAATGGGGATCTCTATGGATGAAGTGATACAAGCCTTAAAAAGAATGAGGAATGGGAAAGCAACAGGACCTGACTTAATCCCAGTCGAAGTTTGGAAAGCCTTAGGAGAGGAAGGGGTAGACATCTTGTATGATCTGATGGTAAAAATATTTGAACAGGAAAAGATGTCAGAAGAATGGTGAGAAAGCATATTGATACCTATATTTAAAGGTAAAGGTGATGTCCAGGATTGCAGTAATTTTAGAGGTATCAAACTAATGTCTCACACGTTGAAGAGTTTGGAAACAATAATAGATGGCAGGCTAAGATAGGAAGTGGGAATAGGGACAGAACAGTTAGGATTTGTGGAGGGAAGCAGCACAATGGATGGAATATTTTGCATAAGGCACCTGTTGGAGAAATTCAGAGAAAAACAACGAGACCTGCATCTGGTATTCATAGACCTTGAAAAGGCCTATGGCAGAGTGCTAAGGCAAGAAATATGGAGATGTTTTAGGGAGAAGATGGTTCCAGAAAAGTGTGTCAGAATTATTCAACATTGTGATGGATGTAATGACCAAGGATGTTAGAGAAGCAGTGCCATGGTGCATATTATGTGCAGATGGCATTGTGTTGTGTTCAGAGAGGAGGGAGAAGTTGGAGGGGAGGTTGGAGAGGTGGAAAGCACCACTTGAGGAGAGAGGAATGAGATTAAGCAGATAAAAAACCGAATATATTTGTTCCAGTATTATTGAGGATGGTGGAAATACCATAAGATTGGATGAGGAAGAAATAAAGAGAGTACAGAGGTTCAAGCACTTGGGGTCCATATTAGAGGATAGAGGAAGCATGGACCAAGAGGCGAGACATTGAATTCAGGCAGGATGGAATAACTAGAGGTCTGCATCAAGGGTCCTCTGTGACAAGAAGGTTCCTCTGAAATTGAAGGGAAAGTTTCATAGGACAGTGGTCAGACCAGCTATGTTGTATGGAACAGAAACAGCAAGTATAAGAAAAAAGATGAGAAGAAGATGGATGTAGCAGAAATGAGAATGTTGAGATGGATGTCTTGAGTAATAAGGGAAGATAGAATTAGATATGAGTATAAAAGAGGATCGACAAAGGTAGTTGAAATATAAAAGAAAATACAGGAGGGAAGGCTTCAATGGTATGGACACCTGTTACAAAGAGAGAAACATCATGTTGGAAGACATACAATGGAAATGGAAGTGTGAGGTAGAAGGAAGGAAGAAGGGAAGACCAAGAAAGAGATGGCATGATTGTATAGATGAAGATATATTATGGAAAGGTATTGATGAGAATGTTATAGATGAAGATATATTATGGAAAGGTATTGATGAGAATGATGCACAGGACATAAATCGATGGAGATGACTCATTCACAACGGTGACTCCTTTTAAAAATGGGTTAATGCTGGGAAAAAGAAGAATTAGAATGTGATGAATGGCAAGGCATCGCAGGAGAGAGTGTGTTCCCACAAAGTCTGGACACTGTAAGATGTGGCTTTGAAATGTAATTTAGATGTGCCTTCTGTTTTGTGTAGGTAGTAGGTGAGTCAGTCTACCTTTACCCCTCATAACTCTTTTACACCTCAGAAGTTCACACAGAGATAATATTTGGATTACAGAACTGCAGTTCCTCCCAGCCAACCTTATAAAGCCTGTTTCCTCATACACAGGTACAGGAAAAGGGAGAAATAATGGAGACAACAGAATCCAAATGGCATGTGTATGGTGAGACTACTCTTTGTCTATCAGAGAAAAGCCTTGTAAACCTTGGAACATTTGGTCTTGGACATAATGTATACCTATTTGTGATTAATGGTTTTGTATGAAAATGCCTAATGAAATAAAAAAAAAAATTCAAAAGTGCAATTGTATGGAATCATTATGGTGAATTTCTGGTTTTACAAAGAATAATTTTAATTTATCTGATTTTTCAGATATCATATAGGGAAAAAATTGTATATCAAATTATCAACTGTTGGGCCAGATACACATATGTTATTTACTTTTATAACTTTGGCAGTTACTCTATCATAAAAGCTAGTTTGCCCCATATGGGTGTGGTGCTGTCAGTGTGCCTCATGCAGTTCACTGTAGGCATTACCTAAGGGTCTCTGCAGTGTTCCTTCGGCCCCTAGCTGCAACCCCTTTCATTCCAATTATTCTACCTCCATTCATATTCTCTTTCTTCCATCTTACTATCCACCCTCTCCTAACAATTGTTTCATGTTACAACTGCAATGTGACACCTTTTAAACCTTTCTACTTTCAATTTCCTCTTCAGCTCTGAATGACCTTATAGGTCCCAGTGCTTGGCCAAAATTCAGTAAAAGCTAGTTTGCAAGTGTCACTAATGTGAAATGGCTAGGAGTTCCCAAATGTCTCTCTTCCAGAACCAATTTCTTTATGGGTTACTTACTGTGAAAACCTAAACCAAGAAGGTTTATATTTTTTCCTTATTGGGGAAATGCAGGGCCTTTCTTTCCACTTGAATGACCAGTGTCATTGGCAAGTGTATTGATGATGTTGAGAGCAAAGCTTTAAAGTGAGAGTAACCTGTGAAAGACACAGTGTAAACCAGTTTGGGGAATGTGGATTTTCCTCTTTCATGAAATGGCACGGTCAAACACTGAACCCAAAATGTGAGATTAAGGTAGTGGTTTGTTTAATATATGCACAGCTTTGTACATTCACTTCAGTTTTAGAGAAGCTGCAGATACATTAAAGACAAGATTTTGTTTCATTTTATTTAAATAGAATGCATT
Organism: Macrobrachium nipponense; assembly: GCF_015104395.2. Taxonomy (NCBI): domain Eukaryota; kingdom Metazoa; phylum Arthropoda; class Malacostraca; order Decapoda; family Palaemonidae; genus Macrobrachium; species Macrobrachium nipponense. Next base: position 102,716,556 of record NC_087201.1, read on the forward strand.
AGCAAATTATTTTAAAGTAGATTAATAATACAGTAAAACTGTTCATGTTTAACAGGTATATATTTGTGGGACCTGCAAGCAAGTATTTTGCTTCAACTGTGACATCTTCCTCCATGAGACTTTGCACAGCTGTCCAGGCTGTGCTTCCAATCCGTCAATTTCACAGTACCATTCGTCTTGAAATATCATGAAGATGTGCCCTTCTGTCAAATATGTATATTTCATTTGGGTTTTTATTTTTTATAATTAATTTTATCATTAAATTTTAGTTTTTCTAATGAGAAAATACTATGCCCCCTCAAATGTAGTACAGTCTTTTATATATCAAAACATAAAACAAAAGTAGATTTACTTTTATGGGAGAGGCATGTGATCTGTAATCTTGCGATGTTGAAGTAGTCGACTAAGTAATGACATAATGACTGGATTCCCCTTATTGATTAGTTCCTATTGTAATCACAATATTACATTGCATATATAAGTAATCGTATAATACTGTATGATTTTTGGTAGTGTTAACTCAGTTATAAAAATAACGTAAATAAGGGCACCATCTCTTCCTTGAAACCAGAATTTGCAAGTAAAAAGCACTGTACAGTACAGTAATGTGGTGTAACATACCTGAATTTCATAAATAATATTTTATGATAAGCATGAATCAGAGAGAAACAAATTAATACCCCATTGCAAGTGTTTATACCTGTGAATCATAAAATTTTGGAGCTACTTAAATTGGTTATAGTTTCCTGGGGAAATATGTAGGAATCTTTTTATCAGTAGTACTTAAGTATGTAGTAATGCATTAATATGAATTATAGTAGTAGCAGCAGCAGAAGCTATGCAACCATTTGTATTCTTTAAAGTTGAGTAAGCCAGGATGACTGGAGTATCACAACATAAGAAACAAGGTGTGTAAAATACAACTAACTTACTTGGTTAGTACTGTATAAGCAAGAAGTGATCATAAAATTTTACAGGTGTCTTGTTTCGAATTGATGGGGGAAGAGGGTATTGATGAAGGAAATCATAAATAACATGTTGAAGATCTTATGTTGCACATTAATAGTAATGCTATAATAAATTGTACACTATTTAACAAATTCTAGTAAAATAATAACATTATCTAATTTCTCATTAATTTTTGAAGTAAGATTTTTAGCTTTGAAGTTTTAAAAGTTATTAAATTTTACACTTCCCCTTTGTTCCTCAGCTTTGTCATTTTCTGTGTACTTTGAATTTTTATAGATGAATTAGAATATGTGTGAAGTGTTACAAAGATACCTTTTTAGGATAAGAGTATTACTGTTGATGGTAAATGCTAGCCTACCTCTTATTGTGATATGGATAGGTATTAAACTTATATATTTTTGTAACCTATTTCATTTTTCATTCCTTTTGCAGTGAATTGTAAGAGTGGATTTTTGTATCTTGTCTTGAGGGAATTTTTTCAAATAAATGATTGTTGATCAAATCTATTTACATGTGAAATTGCAAACTGTATGTCAAGTCCTTGTCCGACACTGAATCAGCATTATACCTAATATAATCCAGTCTTCCAGTCTGGCACCCCACAAATTCATATCCCTTTGTTATATATAGTATTCAATATTTTTTAGCTGCTTTGTCACAATTACTAAGGACTTTTTCCCTTTTTCCCATTCCATTTTTATCTCTCCTTGTCCTGTGAGACATGATCTTTTAATAATTAATCCAGGTTGAACCTATTTTTCCTCAATTGTGGATTTGAATAACTGACAAAGAAGAGATATATATATATATATATACAGGAATAAGAGGTGGGAAGCAAAAGGGCAGGTGGCAAGAATAAAGGTGATTTGGTAGAAGTGGAATCAGGTCAACACAGCATCAGAGAGAGAAAAAATGTTAAGGATGAAGAGGAAGAGGAACAATGGAAAAGATGTGGAAAGGTGAAAAATAAATAAATGATGAAAGTAGAAAAATCTGCTGAATTGATACATAAAATAAGATGTTAACATGACAAAGGAACCAATTGGGAAGTGTGCCGTCGTTTTAGG
>NC_087201.1:102723591-102728591 GCF_015104395.2 Macrobrachium nipponense
TCCATCAGGTCATCAAATCAGAGTCGGAGCTACAAAAATATATGTTTATTCAAAGCAAAGTACCAGTTGAATAATTCAGATTCTTACAGGATAATTAATAGAATGATAACTCATAGTTCAATTAACTCAGATAACCCCCGATAAATAATAGTCTTAATCAGTAATAGTCAAACACCAATTATTTCTTCTCCAAAATATTATAGTTCCCTCCACTAGGACACTTAGTCCCCTCCACTAGATCCACCCATTGCAGCTTGGAAAATCACACTTTCAAAAGGAAACTCCTCGGCATATGCCATGGTTGCTCTGCCTTTCTCGCACAGACCTCTCCGTAAGTCTCCCTATAGTTTTTGGCTAAAGATGCCATTATGAACGGAAGAGGCGCACACGTACACATGAATTCACACCCTTCGGTAACTGATTGCAGCCAATTTTCAAAGGCACCTTGAACAAGCCCTCATGGCACTGATATGCTTAGGTAAGGAACTTTAACATCATACCACTCAAAAAAGAGTCATCAGCATGCTTAGGTTGTCGCCCGAACTCTCAGTCTCCAGGGAAGTTAAAAATGATAAGTCTGTACATTCCTCCTTTTTACAGATTAGCTCGGCGACCATCCTGGCTAGCCCCTGCCTAGCCACAGGCCACATAAAACAGCTCATATAAAAAAACACATTGGCTGGCTCATTAAACACAAAACATAGTAATAACTTCATGTCTCTGGCAGTACAATGTAATGTTTATCACGCTTCATCTCCAAAAACAATTGGGTGTATAAACTTTTCTCTCCATCTTGGATACTTGAATCTCTCTTTGTCTGCAACTGCCTGCACAGACTCGTAGCACGCTGTAGGAAGGCGAAACGTCTCCCAACGGAAGACATCTAACGGCTTCTGTAGACCCAAAAGCGCTGTAGAACTCCGTAGACTCGTAGAAACTCTCATAATTAGGCAAACAACAGCACCATCTCTGCAATGGCTGGTGGGCGTCTTGCTAGCGTCGGGGAACGACGATTATGGTGTGTTTAAGTATGTCAGTCAAGTCATCGGTCAATCAAAAAAGAACTAACCCCAGAAATACTACAGACAATGACCTCAAAAATTCCCAAAAGTACTAACTGAACGTCTCCCAATTAACTCCATTTAATATGACCAATGAACTAATTTCTAACTTCAACTCGTGAAGGAACTCCATATGACCACTAAATCATAAGTCATTATCACAACCCTGCAAAGAAAACATTAAGTTATCTAACTCAATTCTCCAATAATAAAAAAAACTTCACCAAATTCACACACCAGCACACACAATCCAGAACTCACAGTAACTCCCCGGACTTCTGCACTCACATTTCAAACTCAAATTCTCACAAGTAAAAAAAAAAGAAAAAAGTAATGAGGCCCAAGAAAAAAAAATCACGTAACAAGCCCAGACCCAAAATTATCAAAAAGGTTCTCTCAAGCTCTGATATCAGTAAAAATTCTCCAATGTCTGACAGCAAGAACTCCTCACTGCTCATGTAATTAATCTCAAAACGCCCATTTATGTAAATCACAACCCCGATAAATTACATATCCCGTCCAAAAAGAAATGCTATTTAAAGCTCAAGCCCCAATTACATCTCTCATAAGAAAAGGAAAAAAAAGAAAAATAAAAAAAAAGATAATGGCAAGTGAACTTCCCCATCACAAAGCACATAATATATGCATGATATACAGAACCCCGCGTTTTCCCCAACAAATGCAATATGTAACATTACGGAAATTTGCCATCGCAACTTTTCAAGCTATCGGACACGGCCAGAAAGCAACCCCTTACACGTGCACTTTCGTGAAATGCTATGGTCAACATTTCCAGATATTGCAAAAACTCTGAGCAATCACCACTAGAGGAAAAGAGTCAGCAACCGAACTCATCATAGCATTTTCAGCAAAAATCCACCTGCGGACCCGTCAGGTGCTCGAACTGCAGCATAAAAATGTCTAGTCAGACTCACAACTTCAGAAACCCATGATTCTCAAAAAAAAGTTCTATACTGACACCAAGTAAGCACATTTCACAAAATTATCTCCAGGATATGACTAAGGTGTTCAAAATTTGTCTCAAAGACATAACTCTCACATGATACTGCCCAATTATATAAAAAAATTATCACCTATTCGGGATAAAAAAAAAAAATACTGTAAACTCACAAGTCAGCAATTATATGCCTCCAAAAATAACTCACTGGTGAACATAAAAAATGCAACATCTCCATAGGACCACAATGCAGTAATGCCACTCGCTTCCAATTAGTCACGAAACCAAAAAGAACCACAGAATTCTTCTCTTGGCTCGTAAAAACTCCCAGAAATTCAACTCAAAAAATCATAACCACAAAAAAAAGGTCACCCCCAAAAATTAATGCCATCTCCATATATATATATATATATATATTATATATATATATATATATATATATATATATATATATATATATACTATATATGACTGGTAAAAATGTTTCTGTAACAACAGAATTCCATCTAATAAAAGGAGCCCATAAAAAACACCAAAATGTAGAGAGAAAAGTACTATATTTCAGAGACTGCTGTCTCTCTCTCAGGTATATGAATGAGAAAAGTTTACAGAAAAGGTGGTATTTATACCAAGAGATTCGTCCACAAGTAAGCCAATTTAGGTCACCCCCGCTGATAATCTTCCTTTAATCTTCTTAAGCGTTGGTTGAATGAACACTGCGTCGACGATGTCCGATGTCCAATTCCCTTTTGAGATGTTCATTACCTGCTTCTCTTTTATTAAGGCCGATTCCATCATTTGACTCTTGTACCGGCAGTTGCTGCTATAAATTACACGTGACATATTCCAGTTTATTCTATGGTTATGTTCATTTATATGGTTGAAAATAGCCGAGTTCTGTTGTCCATACCTAACTGACCGTTTGTGTTGTATTAATCTCTGGGGAAGTGATTTACCTGTAAATCCGATGTAAGATTGGTCACAGTCCTGGCATGGGATCTCATATACCGCAGAGTCTTTGGGCGATGTCTTTTGTTGGACGTTAATCAGGGATTTGGCTAAGGTATTTGGGTAGGTAAATGCAAAAGGGTTGGATTTCCCAAGGGTGTGAGTTACTCTCTTAATCGTCTCCAGGTGGGGAATTTTTATTTTATTGTTGGGTGTGTCTCTGGTCTTGTCTTTAGGGGGTCGGTAATAAAATTACGTTTGCTTTTTGAATTGCTTTCTCAATATATGGTCAGGATACTTTAAAGATGAAAGTTGCTTGCGAATTAGTTCAAATTCTTTTTCCAGGAAATCTGGGGAACAAATTCGTAAGGCTCTTAAGAATAGGTTGCTAGCTACACCTATCTTGATAGTATTGTCATGATAGCTAAAGTAGTGAATATATGAAAGTGAGAAACGTTGGTTTTCTGTATATGGTAAATTTGTATTCGTCGTGGTCTCTGATTATTAAAAACATCAAGAAAAGGAATTTTGTTGTCTGTTTCCCATTCAACTTTAAATTTGATGCTGGGCACTAATGCGTTTAATTTTTTTTTTTTTTTTTGTTTTTTTTTTTTTTTTTTTTTTCTGTAAACTTTTCTCATTCATATACCTGAAGAGAGAGACAGCAGTCTCTGAAATATAGTACTTTTCTCTCTACATTTTGGTGTTTTTATGGGCTCCTTTTATTAGTATATATATATATATATATATATATATATTATATATATATATATATATATATATATATATATATATATATATATATATGTGTGTGTGTAAATCACCATCTTAATAATAACACCACTCCGGTGATAAAAATATTTCCTCCATTTAATTAATAACCACACCACCATATTCCCGCTTATTTCACGAATAACAACGTTAATAAAACCACCACTCCAGTAACAAAAAATGTTCACCTCTATTTCGGCAAATAAAAAATACTTACCTCTATTTCACCAATAACTCCATTTGGAATAAAACAAGTCTCCAAAAAATATTATATCTCCAAGCAGGATAATAAAAAATGTAACTCCACCTCCAAAAAAATGCACTCAAAGCACCTAGCTTTATATCTCCAAGCAGGATAATAAAAAATGTAACTCCACCTTCAAAAAAATGCACTCAAAGCACCTAGCTGACACACTAAAAAAATATTGCCCCATGTCTCCTCAAAAAGGTGTCTCCATTTGCAACAAAGATGGCTGCAAAATAATTGAACTAAACATAGCTCTCACCACCATAGGCCTAGACTGTGGAAATTATATCTCCAACACAATAAATAAAAAATATCAAATGTCCAAAATATATTATACCTCCAAAATATTATATCTCAAATTCTTCAGGAAAATAACTCAATGTTATAGTAAAAAACTATAAGCTCTCTGTTTAGCATAACTGCTAAGAAAGGGCAAAAACTCAGCAAATAAAATTGCCCATGAAATTCTAGAAAAAATCACCAATGTGCCACAACTCATTATAACAAAACTCCAAATTCAAAGTGTCTAAGCAAAGACTTCTCTGGCAAAGTTGTCACAAATACAACAAAAGTATTGTGCAAGAAACCCACAACTTCTGGAACACAAATATCCAGAAAGAAAAAAAAAATGTAGTGTCATTACGTATGCATTCATAAAAATGAAAAAATTCTCTTATAAATCTCTCTGCAGCATCAAACAGCTGAAATTATAAACACATTCCCGCACAATGACTCCAAGTCATGAACTGAGACATTAAAAATTCACACAAACTGGAGAGAAAAAATAAATTCAAATTCACCCATGATAAAAAAAACTTGTGTCAGCGATGGCTAACATCCAAAAAAGGAAAAAAGAAAAATCAACGGCACTGTTAACTATCCCCGTGACTCACGTAGATGTCAAGCAATTCTCTGCTGAACTCACCAAAAAAAAATCAGCACAAAATTCACCAGAAGTTCAGCACAATTCACCCAAAATTCAGCCAGATTCATCACCCATGAACCACTGACACAT
>NC_087201.1:102734434-102819916 GCF_015104395.2 Macrobrachium nipponense
TCAGCAGCCAAACAGCCCGAAAACAAACTAACCTGTCTGGGCTGGGTCGACGCTCCCGAGACGAACCCACTATAACACTAGGAACATCACTTCGTACTCCTCCAACAGATGACTCATTAACATGTCCGTGAATGGTCATGGGCATGGCAGGCGTAAGAACGTGAGTTGGGGAGGAATTCCGAACACTCGAGATCGAAGGAGACTCCCCCAGATTCAAACTCTTGGATGCACTAGTGAGAAAGGCAGGCAAACACTCCTGCTGCACCAACTCCGCACTCACCACCTTCGACCTCTTGAAAGGCGCCTTGAGATCCTTACGGCTGAACGAATAGGCCTTGGAGAAGAAGGAGCACTTGCATCATGTGCATGGACAAGGGGGGTTGCAACACACTCGCGATGTGGCATGGATGGTGGAGGTGGGGGGGGGATTCGCAACACACTCGCGGATGTGGGAACAGACGGGGGAGGTTGCAACACGCCCATGATGTTCGATGCAGAGGAGGGACGAAGCAGCCACTGCAGATTGCACAAGGGGAAGGGAACACGACTACACAACCAATCCGAAACACCCAACACTCATAAGAACACGTCCGCATTGTTCCTCCCTCATAGGTGAAGAAAGAACATAGTCCTTAGCCTTCCAACGCTTGATACGCCAACATAGAGTAGAGGGGGAAGAGGGAGAGGAAGACAGCACTAGTTTCTTATGTGATCTTTTCGCAGGAGGCGGGGACAAAGCAACACGTTTCCTTCCAGTCAAGGCAGCCAACTTATCATCCAAAACTGAGTCCAACCTCTTAAGCACTGCCTGGCATATAACCTAAGACTGATCTGCAAGAGGCTCCAATGACATGGAAGGGAGAGTAGCAAACTGGGTGGCAGGGATGATGTCACAGCCAAGAGAGGCAGTGCAGAGGAGACGACTGGGAGTGACATCATTAATGGGAGTGAAGTCATAAGTGGTGATGACGTCACGGTTTCCCCTCTGTGTGAAGGGGAATCAGACCACTGGCGAAGGAATACACAACAATGGATCCCGTGACGTCATCAATGGGGCTGACGCCACGGCTTCCCTCCGACTCGAAGAAGCGGCAGCAGCCACTGGGGAAGCAATACAAGATGGCTGACCCCGGCTACCCACAAAGACGAAGCCGGGAGGAGGGGGGTAGCAAGCCTCCATAAAGTGCGCTAGCAACCCCTCCAAGGATGGGGGAACCCCTAGCCCGAGCGTCTTCCAAATCGCCGCCATCTTGGACGCCTCCGACTATGGAATAAATGAGAATGATGAAAAAGCCTCCTCCTTCCTGGGAATCAAATTAACTCCTGAAGAAGAAGGGGCAACATTACAAACATCAATCTGGTGGCCTCAAGATACTTCCAGCGACGAATCAATGGAAGAAAAGGAAGGAGACACAGGAACAACGCTACCATGGGGGGTTTGAATATTTTTTTTTGCAGGAAACAAAGCATCGGGAAGAGGCGAAAAACCTTCCCATGAAGGAAGAGTCGAAACTCTCCAATGCTCTCTCTTGCAATAAAATGACTTCTACTGCTCTTTAGGCCATGCTCGGCATTCCGTATAAGGATTCGTTTTAGTACAAAAATTAGAACGGCACCTGCTACACATGATGTGGGGATCAGTCGCTCCTGAAGCCAAAAAACGAGAACATGGAAAATCTGGAATTCCGGGGCACACACGTTGACGGGGCCAAGAAGGAGCAGAAGAAGCCATAATATCAGCCAAAAACACACATACACTAAACACAAGCGAAACGGGCAATGAACCGGGTAAAGGCCAAGAGAAGTTAACCACGACTCTCGTCCAGGCGGTTAAAGAAAAGACTGACGCGTTGGCGTAGCTGAGTGGTCCTCGACCTGTCTTAACCCGATCTAAGCATGCGTTGCCAGATATCACAAGATTCCTTGCTTTCATCTGTTTTTTAACTGGATCCAGCTAGGCGCTAGAAATTATCCTATTGTTAAGACCAAAGGTTTGTTCGCGTATGAACAAGGGAATTTTCATGCAATGGAGTCCGTAGCGAGAAGTTGGAGTAGCCTGAGATGTTGGGGAACTGTGGTGCTGTATAGGTGGAGTGATGAAGGGATTATGCTGATGTGGATAAAGTATCTCCAATAAAATGTATTATACAGGTTTTGAAGGAAAAAGTGCATGCATCATTGAATCTGTTTCCCTCTCTTGATCTGTGGTATTCACTAGACACTGACAAGAAGAAAAAAAAAAGAAAAAAAAAAAAAAAAAAAAAAAAGTAAGCATAACTGAATCTTCTATCCATCAAAGTTTGGCTTGCTTACTCATAGACAACTATCAAAATATTTCAAGTGCAATTTTAAAAATCTTTCCCTCTCCGTCTAAAGTATTCATCAGACATCAGTCATAGGCTTAGATCTAGTCATGAGTCCTGGTTTAACAATATCATGACGAGGCATTAGAATTCAACAATCACAAATGAATGTTGCTCAGCAACATTTACACTACTCTAGTGTCCCAACTCTCTTGTGGTGCTTCAAGGAGTTCCACTTCTAGGCCCATTTTCTAAACTTTGCTGTTCTCTAAACAATCTGGTTTATCTATGTATGATTCTCTTTGGTATATTATGCTTTCTGATATCTCTCTAGCTGGAACTTGCACTGAATGCAAGGCATTTTCTGTTTTCTGTAAAATTTAACTAATGGAATGATTTACCTACTTTCAACTTATTATTGAAAAGGTAATACTGTATATGAAATTTTCCAAGACCATTTGTATTTTTCATAGCTACAAACCTGAGGTCTTAACAAATGGATAATTTTCTAGCACCTAGCTGGAGCCGGTTAAATTGTAGATGAAAAAGCAAGGAATCTTGTGAGATCTGGCAACGTGTGCGTATATCGGGTGAAAACCAGTCAAAGACCACGCACCCACGCTACTATGTTCAGCATTTTTCTTAACCGCCTGGGTGTGAGTCGCAGTTGCCCCCTCTCAGCTTGTGTTATGGCTTCCTCTGCTTCTTCTCGGCCTCGCCAACGTATGTGCCCGGGAACTCAAGGTTTCCTGTGTTCTTGTTTCCTGGCTTCTTCAGTTACAGACCCACACTCCATATGCAGTAGATGTTGTGCTAAAGTTTATACCATAACGAATCCCTGCCCGGAATGTTGTGCGTGGCCTAGAGCGCAGTGGAAGTTATTTTATAGTAAGAGGGAGCATCGTAGAGTTTCGACCCTTCCTTCGTGGGAAGGGTTTTCATCTCCTCGCCCCAATGCTTCGCCTTCTTCCGTAGTCACACATCATGATGCTAGTGTTGTCGTGCCTGTCTCTCCTTCTTTTTCTTCCATTGATTCATCATTGGAAGTATCAGGAGGTCCTCAGGCTGATTTAATGTGTAATGTCGGCCCCTCTTCCTCGGGAGTTAATTTACTTCCCGCGATGGAGGAGGCTATTTCATCGGTTTCTTATATTTTAGGTTCAGAGGTGTCCAAAATGGTGGTGCTCTGGTCATTGCTTGGGCTAAGGGGTTCACCCTCCTTGGAGGATTGGTTAACACATTTCATGGATGCTCGCCTTCCCCTCAGGCATGCATTGTACGTAAGGCAGGGGAACGAAAAATTATGAAACTTTGCCAAAACTAATTTGTGCATTTGTACATAGATTCATGCAATTAAAGTATACTTTATTTAAACAAATACCTCAGAACTTTGAGTGACTGCAAGATGAATGAAAAAGGAATGATAATTTCACCTTATGAAAAAATACTTTTACATGTAAATTTAACAACATACAGTAATACTTTGGGTTACGAACCGATTAGTATACGAATTTTTTAACTTACGAAGTGACCGCCCTCATCTGGAATACGAATTCACTTGGAATACGAATGCGCAAATTTCTATCATGGGAGGCCGCCTGCTTTGTTTACATCGGACATCGGATGAGCGTGGGATCTGCGAACGCATTTTTTTCGGCCAAAACTTAACGAGGGTCACGTGACTTCCTCCCACGCATCCCTTGACCCGTTTTAAACCATAACTCTTTCACTATCTCGCTGGCGTTAAGATTGAACGCATCTGTCCGTGATACGCTCTCAAATTTGCTTAGTGATTTGCGCACGTGTTGTGTTTCCGTGATAGTGCTTATACATTACTATTACCCAAATACTAAAGACAAATGGCTCCCAAGATGACGAAGGCAAGCAGCAAGAAGGAAAGCATAAGAAAGAAGGAGATGATTACAGTCGAAATGAAGAAGGAAATTATCCAAATGCATGATAAAGGCGAGCGCGTGAAAGACATTGCAGCATTCTTCAAGCGGTCGCAATCAACGATCTGCACTATTTTGAAGAAAAAGGAAGAAGAAATTAAAGCCAGTAAAGCATCAAAAGGTGTCACAGTATTGACGAAACAACGGCCTTATATTCTCGACGATGTAGAAAATTTGCTCATGGTTTGGATAAACGAGAAGCAGCTGGCAGGAAGATTCCGTAAGTGAGAGGCATCATTTGCGCAAAAGGCTCATAAGATCTACGAAGATTTGAGTAAAAATGAGCCCCAAGGCACCATCAGCAGACAGTGAAAAAGACAGTTTTAAGGCGAGCCGTGGCTGGTTCGAGAAATTTTAAGAGAAGGACTGGCATCCACAGTGTTGTTCGCCATGGTCATGAGGGCGTGCAAGCTCAGATACGAAGGCGGCAGAGGCTTACGTAAAAGAGTTTAAAGGCTCGTGGATTCCGAGAAATACCTCCCCCAACAAGTCTTCAATTGCGACGAGACAGGGTTATTCTGGAAGAAGATGCCCAGGAGGACGTTCATTACGGCAGAAGAGAAGTCACTTCCCGGTCACAAGCCCATGAAAGGGACTGTTAAACCCTACTGTTTTTGTTTTGCTAATGCAAGCGGGGGATTTGCAAGGTTAAGCCTCTCCTCGTGTATCACTCGGAAAATCCACGCGCCTTTAAGAAAAACAAAACACGTGCCAGAAGAGCTGTTGCACGTTATGTGGCGGTCTAATACCAAGGCTTGGGTGACAAGGATCTTGTTCGTCGAGTGGATAACGAGGTTTTTGGTCCCGAGGTGAAGAAGTATCTCCGGGAGAAGGACCTCCCATTCAAAGCCTTACTTGTGATGGACAATGCTCCTGCCCATCCTCCATCCGTTGAAGAGGACTTACTGGACGAATTCAAGTTCATTAAAGTCAAGGTTCTTGCCCGCCAACACCACTCCAATACTCCAGCCCATGGACCAGCAAGTTATCGCCAATTTCAAGAAATTGTATACGAAGGCTATGTTCCAGCGCTGCTTTGAGATGACGGAAGGCACCAACCTTACCCCTCAGAGAGTTTTGGAAGGATCACTAATCTGTTTACAACTGCCTCAATCTGATTGACAAAAGCCTGCAGGGAATCACCAGGAGAACCCTCAATTCTGCATGGAAGAAACTGTGGCCCGACTGCGTTGCTGAACGAGATTTTGAGGGTTCGAAAACCGTCAGAAGAAGGGGCAGTTGAAGACGAGATTGTATCCTTGGGCATGTCCTTAGGGCTGGAGGTTGACACGGACGACATCGAGGACCTCCTGACTGAGCATGGGCAGCAGCTGACGACCGACGAGCTGTTGGAGCTACACAAGGAGCAACAGAGACAGGTAACGGAGGAGATCTCATCTGAGGAGGAGGGGGGAAGACGCTGCACAGTCGCTTCCTTCGAGCGAGAGCAAGGAGGGTTTTTTGAAACACTGGGATATTGTGAAAAGTTTTATCGAGATCAAGGATTTTTTGAAACACTGGGATATTGTGAAAAGTTTTATCGAGAAAAATCACCCGAATAAGGCTGCGTCAGGGCGTGCAACAAATTTGTTTATCGATAATGGGGTGGGTCATTTCTATAAAATTTTAAAGAACAGGCAAAAGCAAGCCTCCATAGAAAAATATTTTTTCAAAATTGTGAAAGACGACATAGTGTCGCGTAAGCGTAAAATTAGTGATTGTAGTGAACGGTGCTCTCTAGAGAAAGAACCAGAAAGTCTTCCAGAAGTGTTCACGGAGGGAGATTTCCCCCCCAAGCCATAACCCTCTCCTCCTCACCCTCCCCTCCCCTCCACCCCCGTCTCCGTCAAGCCAGCAGCCACACTCGCCAAAGGTAAAGTTCAGGTTTTACTGTGCATGCATATTAAATCTAGTGTTTATATTTAATTTCATTCTTCAATTTTATAATTTTATGTAATTCCTACATGAATTTTCAAGCCTTAGTGAACAAAATAAAAGAATGGAAAAAATATGAATTGAAATGGTCATATTCATGGTTCGGTGGGGTTTGGAACGCATTATTTGCTTTTATAACATTCTTATGGGAAAATCCATTTAGGTTACAAATTTTTTAGGTTACGAAGCAGGTTCTGGAACGGATTAAATTCGTAACCCAAGGTATTACTGTACTTCAAATACTACATTACATCATGTAACTATATTGTACACTGCAGTGGCTCTAGTATACTTAGCAAATTATTAGACTAAGTATGAAAGATCATCAGTTTTGACATGATTGTTCCATTTCCATTGTTTAATAACTCTCCTGTACTAAGTAGATCATTCCATTCAGTAAAAATATTTTCAGTTTTACTGGACTAGGAAAATTGTGTTAGCTAATGAAATCTCAGGTAATACTTAAGATTTTTAACTATTATTCATAAAACTACCTACAACAAACAGTACAAATAAATAATTTTACATAAATTATTGTACCTTTAAACAGGAAAAAACTGTGCATTATTAAGTAAACAAAAATATGCAAGATGGGGGTGTACATAAAATATAATTGCCACCAACACTGAAAGCTACATAGTACTGTAACAAATACAAAAATACCAAACCAACATAATATTCACTTCATATCAGATAAAAATACCAAGCACCAGTGAATCAAATGACAGAAAGTATGCTTACATTTTTGTCTGCAGAACTGTCTGTAAATGGCTTCAGACAACCATAGCAATTTGTTGCAGAAGTGTTTTGTGATGGTTCCTCTATGAAATGCTTCAGAGGAAACAAGTGTCTGAAAAATTAAATGAGAAAAATAATAATTAACTCTAAAAATAATAAAACATAAGGTACCACACAGTAATAATATTCAATACAATATCATCTACATTATCATTAATCTTAAGTTGTTATTATTATTATTGGTTTGCCAATAATAATATAAGGGCACTGATGCATTTATTACATGCATAAAACGTCAAAATCAAATTTGTGACAAAAACACAATGCAGACACTCAGAAATCTGTAAATTAATTCCAAATTTTAAAAATCAGTGTTAATGTACATGTAGACACTGCAGCAATTGTTACCAATTGTTAATGTATACAAGAGCAAGGGGACTTATTTACTTCAAGTACAGTAATGGGATTTGGCACTGGTCCTATGTTCAATAAGTACAAACTTCAAGGATTCATTGACTAAGCAAAAAGTACAGGGATTTGAATATCATTTATAAAAATAAAGTACTTTTGCTGACTGCACAGGAATACATAATAACACTTTACAATACAAAAAATAAATTACTAGTATATACGATAATTTTCAGCACCTATGTAAGATAAATCAAATGAAAATTCTTTTATATAAAAAAAGTAAATAAAAAATAGTTTCATTCATTAGCAGAGGAAGTGCAGAAAATGGATGAATCCCATAAAGTAACAACAGAATAACTTAAGACTGGTTTACACCTATGCACTTTTGTGGTGCAGTCTATTATGGCGTGGGACCGCAAGAAACTGCATGGAACCGCACTATAAACGCACCAAAAGCGTGCCATCTTGCTGGCGGGGGTAGGCGAAGACCGTTTAAGCTGCACTACGCTGCCCGGATTTTAAATCATTTCAAATTTCTGCGCGGCGTCTGGCGGGTTGATAAAGTCACACGAAGCCGTAAGCGGTGTGGCGTTGCCCCGCAACAAAAGAAGTAAGAACCCACACGGTGATGTGCCACACCGCACCACACCCCACATGGTGCGATGTGGTGAGACGTAGTACCACCCGTGAGGGAGTGTTATGGCGTGATGTTACGGCGTCATGCAGTGCCCTTACGGCGCCTTCATACACGATTAATAAATGGCGCACACATGTTGCGGGGCGTGCAGCTTGCGTGCGGCGTGTTATGGCATCTCCCTAGGTAGATTTTTTTTTCTTTTAAGTGAACCTCAATATTTTTTTTTTCTTTTATTAAGAAATATTACTTTACAAAATTATATTTTACAATTTTGTATAAACATTATAAGATCTATGTATAATATAAAAATATTACAATTTATTATTTTTCTAAAATATGTTTTTAAATTAGAAAACATACCGATTCTTGAAAATTTTGTTAACATTAGACTTAAATCCTATAATATTTATATTTGATGTATTTAACAGTCTATTCTTTATACATTTAATAATTTGCTGGTCAGTACTTATTCCCAAATATCTTGCCATCCCCAAATATCTTGCCATCCATATACTTGAAATAAAATCTGCTATTATTACCATTGATGTATTTTCATCCCTTTTTGAGTTTGCTTCAAAACTTAGTTTTAAAATCCTTAACCTGCTATTAGTTTTTAATTTACAACATTTTCTAAGCAATTCGAATACCCAAGACAACAAATTCTTAACCAAAGGACAGAAATATACCATATGCATATTAGTTTCTATGCATCCACTACCGCATTCCTTAACATCTTTTATTTTCATCATGGCTAGCCTATCATTTGTACTTAAAACTTCATGAACATGCTTAACAAAATTTCTCTACTTTTATTTTCTATATACTTATTATTTACGTGTTCCCAAATTAGTTTCCAGTTGAATAGTGGATACAATTTTTCAATACTTGGAACATATTTACTGTTTTTCATTAAATGTTCATATAGCACTTTTGTTTTTATCTGTGAATAAGAGGTCATCTTATTAGCACTTCGTAATATATTTATCATACTTTCATAAAAACTAGGTGTAAAATAGTGCACTCCTGATGTTGGCATTCATTTTCTATAAGGTAGGTTGCTCTGACTTTACAAAAATAAATAATCATTTGGTAACCAAAACAACGATCTTTTAAACATTTTAGAAATGTACTAAACATGATTGACTTCGCTTTACACTGAATATCAATAATTCCACAACCACCTCTTAATTTTGACAAAAACATAGGGGGAGGATAAAAGGGGCCGGACAGACCACGGGGGCATCATTCGCGCTCTGACAGCCTGTCGACAATGTATAAATAAATAGAATTTTAATTTTTTAATAATAAATTATTTTTTAGTTATTAAAATGATATTGTTATAATACAATAAAGTTTCATACATACTTACCTGGCAGATATATACTTAGCAGACTCCGTCGTCCCCGACAGAAATTCAAATTTCGCGCCACTCGCTACCGGTAGGTCAGGTGATCTACCTGCCTGCCCTGGCGGCAGGACTAGGAACCATTCCCGTTTTCTATCATATTTTCTCTTTCCACCTGTCTCCTGCGGGGAGGCTGGGTGGGGTGGGCCATTAATCATATATATCTGCCAGGTAAGTATGTATGAAACTTTATTGTATTATAACAATATCATTTTCATACAATGAACTTACCTGTCAGATATATACTTAGCTGATTGGCACCCTTTGGTGGAGGGTAAGAGACAGCTAATATGGAATAGACAGGTAAACAACATATGTTGTAGGTATAAAAGAAAAACCTTGGTTCCTACCTGATAGGTGGTAGACTTCGTGGCTGTAGCCCGGTAGTCTGCATCACCTCAAGACTTTAGCGAGATATGTGATCTATGGCTAAGAGTTCTTGTGGGTCTGTCGATGGGTATATGAACCGCTTACTCGGCAGAGCCTGAAAGGACTTTGTCAATGGGTACTGGACCACTTCTATGACAACACACCTTATGAAGGAGCACAACCAATCCCGACCACCTGATCCTAACCACCATGTTAGTATATAGAATTGTTCTGAGTTATCCCCGAACTCATTACAAAACAAACCCATAACTCGAAACTAAAACGCATTCATACAAAAATTCTCAAAAAAAAATTTTAATACTCCTCTAAAAGATATCACAAGAGTTCCTTACTGAACAACAGTGACTGGCCGCCAGTGCAGCACCGAGCCCTCTTTGTCAGCAGAAATCTAGAACATATCTAGTAGAAGGTATGTACAAAGTTAAGGATTTGGTGTTTGTCCCGTACCCAGTATCGTATCGCGATACGAAAGGCCCCAGAGAAAAACATTTCTCGTAGGTCACGCGAACGTCTTTAAGATAGTGAGATGCAAATACCGAATTGCACCTCCAATATGTCGTATCAATGATTTTCTTTAGCGACATATTCTTTTGAAAAGAGAGAGACGTGCCACTGCTCTAACTTCATGAGCTTTTATCTTAAAAGCGGAAAAAGAGTCGTCCGGACAGAACTTGTGAGCATCTGTAATGACGCTCCTCATGAAGAAAGCTAATGCGTTCTTAGACATGATTCTTGTGGGGTCCTTAATCGAACACCAAAGACTTTGTCTAGAGCCTCCCATTTGTTTCTTCCTTTGTAAGTAGAACTTCAAGGCTCTTACAGGGCAAAGAGACCTTTCTGTTTCTCTACCTACTAGACTCGATAGCCTTTAATCTCGAATCTCTTGGGCCAGGGATTCGAGGGGTTTTCATTTTTCGCTAGAAAAAGTGTTCTAAACGAGCAGAAGGCCGAGTCTCGTTAAAGCCGACTTCATCTTCAAGGGCATGAAGTTCACCAACTCTTTGGCTGTCGCCAAAGATAGGAGAAACAAGCATTTCCTCGTTACATAACCTAAACGAAGCTAAATGAGGAGGCTCGAATCTGTCAGACGAAAGGAACTTGAGAACTACATCCAGGTTCCAGCTGGGAGGAGTTAGTTCCTTATATTTTGTCGTTTCAAACGATCTAATCAAGTCGTTGCAGATCTTTATTATCAGCAATCTCTAGGCCTCTGTTTCTGAAGACTGCCGAAAGCATGCTCCTGTATCCTTTGATAGTCGATACAGATAAGTGAGAGACCTCTCTCAGGAACAAAAGGAAATCAGCGATTTCGGTTATAGAGGTACTGGAGGAGGACAACTTCTTAGACTTACACCACCTTCTAAAAACCTCCCACTTAGACTGATAGACTCGTCTAGTGGAAGCTCTGCGGGTTCTAGCGAGCTAGCGCTTGCAGCTTCGCTGAGAAAAACCCCTCGCTCTGACAAGTCTTTCGATAGTCGAAAGGCAGTCAGCGCGAGAGCGGGGAGTTTTGATGAAAACCTCTCGAAGTGTGGCTGTCTGAGAAGATCCATCCTTCTTGGAAGGGATCTTGGGAAGTCTACTGTCCACTCCAGCACCTCTGCAAACCAATCTTGTGCTGGCCAAAACGGGGCTATCAGGGTCATCCTTGTCCCGTTGGACGCTACAAACTTTCTCAACACTTGCCCCAGGATTTTGAAAGGGGGAAAAGCGTACACGTCTACATGAGACCAGTCTAGCAGGAAGGCGTCGACCACGAGAGCTCTTGGGTCTTCCACCACTGAGCAAAAGACTTCCAGCCTTTTGGAAAGGAATGTTGCGAACAGATCTACGTGAGGAGTGCCCCAAAGATCCCAAAGACTCTGACACACCTCTGAATGAAGGGTCCATTCTGTGTGAAGGACCTGGCTTCTCCTGCTCAGTCTGTCCGCCCTGACGTTTCTCGTACCCTGAACAAATCTTGTCAGGAGGGAGATGTTCCTCTGGGGAGGTCCAAAGTAGCAGATCTCTTGCTATTTCGTATAGGAACAGGAGTGTGTTCCTCCTTGCTTCCGAATGTAGGACAGGGCGGGGTAGTGCTGTCCACATTCACTTGGACCACACTGTTTGCCACAAAAAGGTTCGAAGAACTTTAGAGCCAAGTGAACTGCTAGAAGTTCTTTGCAATTTATGTGCCAGGACACCTGTGCTGCCTTCCAGGTGCCTGACACTTCTCTCGGTCCTAGTGTTGCTCCCCAACCCTTTCTCCGATGCGTCTGAATATAACACACTCGGCTTGGGTTCGGAACTTCCAGAGAAATTCCCTTGTTCTCTTTTAGAGGGGACAACCACCATTGCAGGTGTGGTTTCATCTCCATTGGAAGGAGAAAAACTGTCGGAGAGAAGTCCCGTCTTCCAATTCCATGATCTCCTTAGGAAAAACTGAAGAGGATGAAGATGCAGTCTTCCTAGAGGGAAAGAACTGTTCGAGCGAGGAAAGGAAAAGGGTCCCTAGAAGGCTTAACCATTCCCTCGCCGAAGTCCGTTCTTTCCCTAAGAAGAGAGAGACTTTCTCCAAGCCTCTCACGATTCTCTCTTGCGAAGGAAATACTCGAAAACCCCGAGAATCCATCTGAATCCCCAGATAGACCAAGTTCTGTCTGGGAATCAGTTTGACTTCTCGAGGTTCACGAGTAGTCCCAACGCCTTTATCAGGTCTAGGTCAAAGAAAGTCCTCCAAACACTGTCTCTCTGTTTCTGGCCCTGATGAGCCAATCGTCCAGATATAGAGAGATGTTGAGCCTTTGAGGTGAAGAAACCTCGCCACATTCTTCATCAGGTTTGTGAAGACCTGAGGAGCTGTGGACAGGCCGAAACACAAGGCCCTGAACTGAAAGATCCTTCCCCCATCATGAAACGGAGGTACTTCTTCGAAGAAGGGTGAATCGGGACATGAAAATAAGCGTCCTGGAGATCCAGCGACACCATCCAATCTCCTTGACGTAAAGCCGCAAGGACTGAGGCCGAAGTCTCCATAGAGAACTTCTCCTTTAGAACGAACTTGTTCAGAGCGCTGACATCTAGTACTGGTCTCCAGCCCCCCGAGGCTTTCGCAACGAGAAAAAGCCAATTGTAAAACCCCGGAGAGTTTTGCTCCAGAACTAATTCTATAGCTCGTTTGTCCCACATTTGATTCACCATCAGACGAAGAGTATCCCTCAGTACAGGGTCCCTGTATCTGGCTGACATTTCCCGCGGAATAGTCGTTAGGGGAGGACTGTCCTGGAAGGGGATAAGATATCCCTTCTGATTATGGACATCGAAGAGGCGTCCGAGTTTATGAATGTCCAGGCGTCTGCAAATTCGAGAAGCCTGGCACCCACTGGTGTTTGGAGGTTGTCTGTCTCACTTCCCTTTCTTAAAGGGATGGGAAGAAGCTTTACCTCTCCTCTCAGGACCTCTTCTCTTAGAGGGAGCTCTGGAGGAGGGCCTCCTCGAAAGGGCTGAACGTAGAAGTCGGTCCTTTCTTGTCAACCGCAACTTAGGGGTCTTCTTCTTCCTTGCAGTTTGAAGGAGAAGATCCTGTGTCGCCTTCTCAGTCAGTGAGCGAGAAATGTCCTTCACTAACTGAGAAGGAAACAAGAAGTCTGACATGGGAGCGAAAACCAGGGCTGCTCTCTGTGAGGGAGAAACCGCCTTGGTTAAGAAGGCACTAAAAATACTCCTCTTCTTAACGGAGTACCGCTCCAAAGAGAGAGGAGATTTCTCCCGATCCGTCTTGTACTGCCTTATCAATACAAGAAAGAATACTCAGAATGACTTCGGGGTCTAGACCTTCCGAGTCATGAGCCTTCTTAGACATCACCCCAAGGGACCAGTCTAGGAAAATTAAACACTTCCAAAATATGGAAGAGGCCCTTGAGGAGATGATCAGTCTCAGAAATCGCCCAAGTCACACGAGCTCCATTCAAAGCGTGTCTCTGCAATGAATCAACCAAGGTTGAAAAGTCCGCTTCAGCTGCCGCTGGGAGAGAAAGGCCCATGTTCTCCCCAGTTCGGTACCAGAAACCTCTTTTACCAGAAAGTATGGCTGGAGGCATACAGAAGGTGGTTCTGCCCAGATCCTTCTTCGACAACATCCATTTGTCCAGAGACTGTAGAGCTCTCTTCATAGAGATCGTAGGTCTCATCTTCAACACCGACGAAGACTTTGCTACGATCGCACTCGAAAACAGTGATCGAGGCGAAGGAGGAGCCGCAGGAGTCAACGAATCTCCATACTCCTGCAAAAGAAGGTCCGTCAGAACTCTATAGTTAGAGAATCCTTCTCTACCCATTAAATTCGTCTTGTTCCGAATCTACTTCCACACCGTGCGGAGAATCGGCTTGAAAAAACAAAAACGAGATGGATCTTCACCAAGTTCTCTCACTACTGGTGACAAACTCCTACTAGGAGAGGGACTCATAGAGTGAACAGATTCCCTCTCAAGTCCTACTAGTAGTCTCGCGTCTGCTTGACTTCTCACGCCTGGAAAGCTTCTTCGCGCTTGGCTGGCGCCTCGCGCTTGGCTGGCGCTTCTCGCTTGGCTGGAGCTTGTTGCTTGGCTGGCATCTCGCGCCTGGCTGACGCCTCGCGCTTGTCTGGCGCCTCACGCATAGCTGACTCCTCGCGCCTGGCTGGCATCTCGCGCTTGGCTGAATCCTCGCGCCTGGCTGGCGCCTCGCGCTTGGCTGATTCCTCGCGCCTGAGCGTATCCTTATCTAGAGCAACTCGCTCGGATAGCTCCTGACGCTTGAAAGAATCTTCGCGCCTGGAAGACGTCCCACGCTTGTAAGGCTCTTCATGCCTGGAGGACGCTTCACGTCTGGCAGGCGAAACAAGAGAGACTTCTTAATAGGAAGTCTAGCGTCCTTCTTGCGAGGGGATCCCTCGAAAGAACTCCAACCAAAGAGGCTAACTGCTCTTGTACTGCTAGCAATATCCTCTTGGAAGCCACACCAACGTCCTCTTCAATAGAAGAAGCAGGAGAACTCGAAGGAGTGCGATCCTCAACTACCGATCGAGGAGGCGTCGAGACCAGCTTAGCCTTCTTGATAGAAGAGTGGGCTTCCTCCGAGAAGCGCTCCGGGCTCGAGTCAAACGCGCGTTCTTTCCAGTGCCTTTTCAGTGGCCTAGAAAGATCCAGATCCTTCCACCCTCGTTTAGGTGAAGGAGAACCGGCACGACGAGAAACAATCTCGTAGGACGCTTCTATTAAAGCGGTCCTGAGCAGACTGTAGCGAAACAGAACCTGCTGAAGGACGCCTGACCGTTGGGGATTCCCCACAACCTCCGTACGACTTTCGACTTTCCTTCTCCTCTGGGTATGTGAGTTTGGAAGAGGTCTAGGCCTGGGAGCATCCCACAACACTGGGAACACTCACTTCACTAAGTAATTCACTATCACTTCCTTACCTTGCATGGCCGCCATTTTTGTCTTTCATTTTACGAAGAGTAGCCTCAGATTGGCGATTTCAGAAGCCGAATCCGAATGCAAAGCCTGTGAGGGTTCAGATACATAGGGAGAATCAATCATTAATAATAGGAGAGTTAGACTCAGAAAAAGGCTCAATAGGCCTTGTACTCACACCCCTTTTGTGCAGCCCGTCTAATTCTATCCCTCTCTAACTTCTTCAAGTAAGAAGTTAGAGTCTTCCATTCATTAGCATTTAACTTTTCACACTCAATACAGGTGTTAGCTAAAGAACAGTCAAACCCCCTACACTTACGACATACCGTGTGAGGATCAACCGAAGCCTTCGGTATCCTCACCTTGCAGCCTACATTCACACACACTCTCACACTAACACTTGAATCAGACATTCTATCAGAAAAATCAAAAGCAAGTCCAAATCCAGTCCACAGTAGCGAATGCCAAAACAACGATCCAGTACGTCACCAAGAAATCCAATATAGATGATCAAAAAAGTCTTGAAAAGCGAATTCCAGTCAGGAGGTAGTAACAACAATGTTGATACCACCGGCGACAGAGAAAATATGATAGAAAACAGGAATGGTTCCTAGTCCTGCTGCCAGGGCAGGCAGGTAGATCACCTGACCTACCGGTAGTGAGTGGCGCGAAATTTGAATTTCTGTCGGGGACGACGGAGTCTGCTAAGTATATATCTGACAGGTAAGTTCATTGTATGAAATGATTTTGTACATTTTATATCATTCATAATGTTTCTTTTTGTAATAAATAAGTTGAAATACTGAATTGCATTTACCATTTCCTTATGATGCTTAATTTATATGTCATGACAAATATATATGATGATATGATTGGGTGAAATGAAATTGAAAAATGAAAAAGCATGGCCATAAAGAATAATAACATGAAGAAATATAACAGGAAATCTAACATGAAATATGATATATGAAATATGAAATAAATAGAGCTCGGAAAATAACTTGAACTATAAAATGGAATGTAACATGAAATAAATATGGCCATCAAATGATATGATAACGTACAAGGTAAAGAACAATAATATAATATTGAGAACAAGATCAAATGAACATGAACACATACAAATATGATAATGAAACAATAATTAACATTGACTGGACATAGTTATTAGCAGGGGAACAATGAAAAGTCAGTAACAGACTAAAGACATATTGACCTCAGTTGATCATATATGATATTTGCAGTTGAAAATGTTATGGTATAAACCAAGTCCCAATTTCATTTTTCTACATTTCTATACTTTTAATGTTCATTTCCTTTTTACAAGTCTGTGCTTTTCATGTTCATTTCTTACATTCAATTGCTTTTCATGTTCATTTTTCTTACTTTCATGCTTTTCATGTTCATTTTCTTACATTCTATGCCTTTCATGTTCATTTTTTTTTTTTTTTTTTCTTACTTTCTATGCTTTTCATGTTCATTTTCTTACATTCTATGCTTTTCATGTTCATTTTCTTACTTTCTATGCTTTTCATGTTCATTTTCTTACTTTCTATGCTTTGCATGTTTGTTTAGTATAAGTATTTTTGTTATGTCCATCATTTGCTTCTCATTTGTCTCATTATTATGAATTTTGTTATTATTACTCCGCAACAACACCGCAACCCACCGCCAACTCCGTAACACTCCGCTAGACACTGCAAGAACACGCCAAGACATGCCCGTAACACACTGCACGGGTCCGTGCCACGCTGCCCAATAAGGGTAATTTTTTCTCCCCACCGTGTCAATTTTGAGGCAGTTTCTTGCGGCCCCATGCCGTAATAACCCGCAACACAAAAGTGCGTAGGTGTAAACCTAGCTTTACTAAGCTTTGAGTTAACCTCATGGTTGCTGCTTGACAAAACTCATTTCATAATTACAATTTAAACGATCATTGACATAAAGAATACGTTTACAATTTATGTACAGTGTACCCATACCACAAAAAAAAGATGGTAATTAAAAAGAGTTCAGACAGCAAATCTTTCTGTATCATCCCAAAGTTTGAATCAATGAATTTTCCTTTTTAATACTTATAAAAGGGATAGCAGGGAGAGAGGATAGCTCAGGCTAGATGAAAGCAAGTCCAAACATGGAGTTTATTATTTAGAGACTGTCGGTGTTACACTTACACAGGAAAATAAATATACAGATACAGTGTTCCCCCCCGTATTCGTGGGATGCGTACCAGACCCCCCCGTGAATAGTTAGAATAATGCGAAATGTTTGGAACCCCTGTAAAAGCGCTAAAACAGCCTATTTCGTTAGTTAAAACTTAAGAAAAACCACTAAAAATTTTCATACTGGTTTTTTTTTTTTTAATTTTTTTTAAGTTTTTATTTTATCAAAAAGTGCATTTTATAATGAAATGATCACAAAAAACCAGGAATTTGTGGATATTTCTCATAGAAAAATACCGCGAATGCGCGAATTTTCCGCGAATAATGCGGGGGGGAAACGTTCCCGAGAGAAATCCGGTGAATGTGTGAGTCGCGAATCCGGAGAAGAACGAATACGGGGGGTCCACTGTACACTGTATTTCATGACAGATATAATGATAATTATTGAAGTGCAACTATACCACTGATGCCTATTCCTAGACTCTTAAAACAGAGCCCAAAGGAACTGACATGTGCATGGGGAAAACTGGAGCAAAACAAAGTTAAAAAATTAACACAACTAAAAAAGCAATACAATTGGAGCTGAAGGGATACTGCAAAATACTTTAGTACGTCCTAGTGTATGAGAAGTCACACTGTAGGAAATGAGCCTCACAGGAAAAGGCTTACGTAGACCTTATGATTTTATAAGGCAAATGGAACTCCCATAAATGTGATGTCAAACAAAAGAGCTCATACAATATTAACTACAAATACATGATACAATCAGATTCAATACTATGCCTAAACTGTAGGCTTATTATATATGCTTTACAATAAACATATGCAAAATCAATATAACTCACCTATATGACCGTGCAAGATGTGGAGCAGTCACAAGCATGAGACCACAAACTCTGCATTCAGCTGGCAGATCGCAATATTTAGCAGTGCACTGAGGGCAATAGTAACCCCTGGTGTTAAGGGCTGGAAGATCATCTAAATGGACTATAAAAAAAAAACTGTTTCTCTTTAATTAAAAGTGAAAAATATTTCAACTTGATAATGAACACCAGCAATGACAAAAGACTAACACAGAAGACAAAATCTGTAGTTGAATCTAGGCTAATTCTCCAGTCAGCATAAAACTAATGGTATAAAAAAAACATACATACTATCTCAGGTAAAAACCAATATCACATTGTCTACATTTTGTTGTATGAAAGAAACATAGAGAAAATTCAAATTACAATTAAATATTACTTACCACATGCAAAGGGCTGCTTTGGCATCAATGTTAACCTGATGAGGAAAGCAACTTTGATAAGTGTGTGATCCATCTTGACGGACGCAGCAGGAGGCTTCCAGGTGTTCATTAATTAGTTCTTTGAGATGAACATCATTCATAGAAAACTGACATTGGATCCTCCTGTCTCTTGGCTAATTTCTTTACATACATGGAGCTCTGCTGTAAGGCCAATGACAGACACTCGAACATTAGCCTCCTTGACTTTCTGTTTAATTGTGAGAAAAGAAAAGTACAGTAATGTGTATACATTAGAATAATGCAGATATATTTAGTAAAGAAGAAAATAAGGCAAGGTCATTGAATGAATAAGGGAGACATACATACATACATACATATATATATATATATATATATATATATATATATATATATATATATATATATATATATATATATATATATATAGGCAGTCCCCGGGTTATGACGGGGGTTCCGTTCTTGAGACGCATCGTAAGCTGAAAATCGTCGTAAGCCAGAACATCATCAAAAATACTAAAAAAACCTTACTTTTAATGTTTTGTGTGCATTCAAAACTATGTAAACTGCATTCTTATTGCATTTTTAATCAAAAAAACCTTTAAATATTGATTACTTTGCATTTTTGGTATTATATTTCATCTGCCAGACCAGCGTTTGTAGGCGTCGTAACCCTGGAACATGCGTCGTAACCGTGGAAATAATTTCTGATGAATATAATTGAAAAGCGTCGTAACCTCGGAACGTCATAAGCCGAGACCGTCGTAACCCAGGGACTGCCTGGGCGGTCCCCAGGTTACGACGAGGGTTCCGTTCTTAAGACGCGTCGTAACCCGAAAATCGTCGTAAGCCAGAACGACGTTCTTGAAAACATGTCCACAGGGAAAATTTCACTACTAATTTGTAATTTTTCTTAGGGCTGTATCTCTAAAATTATCACTAATTTACTTTTTTCATGTGCAACACTGTGTAGTATTCACAAATTACTGTATATTTTCATTAAAATACAAGAGAGAGAGAGAGAGAGAGAGAAAGAGAGAGAGAGAGAGAGAAGAGAGAGGAGATGAGAGAGAGAGAGAGAGAGAGAGAGAGAGAGAGAGAAATAACTCCTTACGTCTGTTGGCAACTTTTTCCCCCTCCCTTAAATACATATATTTCTCCAGAGAAGAGAGAAAGAGAGGACTGTGCAATTATGTTTGCAGTCTATCAATTCTTGCTGAGAGCGAGAGAGATAAAAGGAAGAAATAGAAACACCAAATGTATGACAAATATCTTGAGAGAGAGAGAGAGAGAGAGAGAGAGAAGAGGAGGAGAGAGAGAGAGAGTTGTCCTTACAGTATTTAAAGAGAGAAACTGGAAATGATTATTATATTTAAAATACTCAGATATGAATTTTGTACGTACTTAGTTAATAAGTATTATTATTGGAAAATATTAATGATAAACTTATTACATACATGTCCATGAAAATGATCTCAATCATCAGTAAGAGAGAGAGAGAGAGAGAGGAGAGAGAGAGAGAGAGAGAGAGAGAGAGAATTACATAAAACCATTAATTCGTTGACCATTGTTATGGCATTAAGCTCCGAGTGTCACTCGAATTGAGTTAGGGATATTGATACAGACAAAGGGAAGAATTTTCTTTTGAAATTAGTTATGTATTATTACTACCTTCTCATTATTATTATTATTATTATTATTTGAAAATATAATAAACACATGCATCTACCATAAAAAATTCTCTCATTCTAGTAAGAAAGAGGAATTATCCTTACAATTGTGAAATGGAAAGGTAATTTTCATCTCTTTAAATACGACCATTATGAATTTTGTAATTAAAGTTTTATTATTATTATTATTATTATTATTATTATTATTAAATAACTGAAATTATCAATAAACATTTTACATACTAGTACCATAAAAATTCTTTCATCTCGGTAAAAGAGAGAGAGAGAGAGAGAGAGAGAGAGTGTTTATCTCTCTCTGTTCTCTCAAAAAATACTTATAACGCTTCCAGTGAAAGAGAGGGAGTGAGTTACCACTATGACACATTATTATCTTGTGTGGCAAAAGAGAGAGAGAGAGAGAGAGAGAGAAGAGAGAGAGAGAGAGAGAGAGAGAGAGAGAGAGAGAGAGAGTTAACCTTAATTAAAAGTGACATGGATAGATTAGTACGTATTGTATTTCTTTAAAATACTACTCATATATGAATTTTGTAATACAGTTATTACTATTATTATTACTATTTGATAGTATTAAAAACAAATAGTACAAGTACATAAAAAAATCTCGAGTCTCAGTAATGAGAGAGAGAGAGAGAGAGAGAGAGAGATGAGAGAGAGAGAGAGAGAGAAAAGAGAGAGAGAGAGAGAGAGAGGGGGAAAAATTCAGGACCACGTCATTGCAACACTGCAGCATTTCCCCCTCCTGGCTGTCACAGAAACTTGATATATCTGACAGTTTTAGTACCTGGATCTCGAGGAAAAGGTTACAGAGAAGACTGGGATTTCCTTCATTCTTCCATAATTTTTTAAATATAAGCTAAAATCTTACTAATTCACTATGGTTTTTTCTTTAATCGAATTGAAGATATTATTGCTGTAAATTAATATTAATATTTGAAAATAGTAAATAATTTATTTATCATACAAAAAAAACATACATAAACTTTGTAACCTTACAAAACCTTACATCTTGTTCGGGTTGCCCCAGGTCCCTCAGTGTGAGGACCTCTAATGTCTACCAGAGAGTGCTAGTACATCTTCCGGTATATTTGCATCTTCCAATCTTGGATGGTCTGGGATGCAGCTTAGTATTGTCAAGCTTATTCTTAAACACATCTAACGACTCACTCCTGATATATTCCTCAGATGAGCTGGCAAACGCATTGAATAGACGCTGCATTATCGATGCTGGTGCGTAGTGGATTAACTGTCCTGTGTGCTTTCCTTATTTTTCCTGGTATAGTTTTGGGCACTATTAATCTACCTCTGCTTGCTCTTTCTGATATTTTTAGTTCCATGATATTTTATGCTATTCCTTCTATCTGGTTTCCATGCCTGAATATCATGTAGCGTTTCTTGCTCCTTTCTAGACATATAATTTTAAGGATTTGTTAGTCTTTCCCAGTAGTCAAGGTCTTTAACTTCTTCTATTCTAGTTGTAAAAGGGACCTTTTTGTACACTCTCTATTTGTGCAATATCCTTTGATAGTGTGGGTACCATATCATATTGCAATATTCAAGTGGACTACGAACATATGTTTTATAAAGCAATAATCATGTGTTCAGCTTTTCTGTTTTGAAGTGCCGTAACAACATTCCCCATTTTTGCCTTACATTTTTGCCAACAGAATTGCTATTTGATCATTGCATAACATGTTCCTATTGCATTATCACACCAAGGTCTTTAACTGCTTCCTAATTTGTGATTGTCTCATTATTAGGTCCCCTATATACATATAGCGTTTCTTTCTCTGTCTCCATAATTTATTGGATTCAAATTTATCAGAGTTAAATACCATCCTATTTACCTCTGCCCAATCATATACTTTGTTAAGGTCTCTTTGTAGAGCGTTCCTATCTTCATCACAAGTAATTTCTCTACTTATCTTGTGTCATCTGCGAAACTACTCACTACGAATCCTTAACATTACTGTCTATGTCTTCAATCATAATAACAAAAAACAGTATTGCAGCTAACACGTACCTTGCGGCACACCAGATATACCTTGGCTTCATCCAATTTCTCGTCGTTTGCAATAACTATCTGTTTCTGTTGTGTAAAAATTCTTTTAACCATCTTCCTACTTTATCCACGATATTGTGTTTTCTAATTTTCTTCGCTAATATATTATGGTCTACTTTGTCAAAAGCTTTTGCAAAGTCTAAATAAACCACATCTGTTTCATTTGTTTCCGCTTTTCATATTTTGAATATGTTGCTCACGGTGGACTAACAGTTGGGTTTGTGTGCTTTTTCCGGGTACGAAACCATGTTGTCCTTTATTAAACAAATTATTTTTTATTAAATGTTTCATAATATTTTTCTTCATTACCCTTTCATACACTTTCATAATATGTGATGTTAGACTCACAGGCCTATAATTACTTGCCTCTAGTCTTGATCCACTTTTGAAAGTAGGGGTAATATATGCTAATTTGTGCTCATCATAAATCTTGCCTGTATCTACACTTGTCTTAATAATATTGCAAGTGGCTTTGCGATAGAATGAACTACTTTCTTTAACAAAATAGCAGGCACTCCATCAGCCCTGCAGCAGCTCCATTTTTAATTTCATTAATAGCCTGCACAATATCAGCTTCATAATATCTATGTCAGCTAAATATTCACTATTTTCATCCCTTACTTCTATATCATTATCTTCATTATCTATTCTAGGGGTGAATTCTCTCTTATATCGTTCTGCCAATATGTTGCAAATTTCCTTTTTTTCATTCGTTAATCTCCCTTCAATTCTTACAGGGCCTATTTCTATTCTTCTTTTATCATCTTCTTCGCATATGAGTATAATAGTTTGGGATTTGCTTGATATTTAATAGGGTTTTTTCTTCCAAGTCCCGTTTTTCATTTTCTTTTGATTGTATAATCTTTTTGTTCTGCATTTCTATCTTACTTTTTAGTTCTATAACTTTCCATGCATTTTTTTCTTTTGCAAGACCTTTTTTCCACTTTCTGATTTTCTGGAACAAGATCCCTCTGTCTCTTGGTATGCATGACTGATGTTTACTTTTCTTCTTCGGTATATATTTATCCACTATTTTCTCTAATATTTTATATAATATCTCCGTATTTACCTTTATGTCATCACTTACGAAAATGTTATCCCAATCTTTGTTTAATTCTCATTTATTTCTGACCATTTTATATTTTACTTAGAAGTTGTATTTTCCATATCCTTCCCACTTTTTCATTTCTTGCTTATCTCTGTTTTCACTTGCTTTGGAATGGACTGTTAATTCTATGATATTATGGTCTGAAATACTCGCATTATAAACTATTATTTCTTTAACATAATTCATCTCGTTCACAAATACTAGGTCTAAAGTATTTTCCTTTCTTGTTGGCAGGTGATTTATTTGTTGAATGTTGTATTCTAGTAGAGAGAGAGAGAGAGAGAGAGAGAGAGAGAGAGAGAGAAGAGAGAGAGAGAGAGAGAGAGAGAGAGAGAATTATTATTTTTATGGAGATACCGAGTTACTGACAGCTATAATGAAACATTACCCAAGGTAATATTAAAACAGAAGAATTCTAAAAAATACATACGTACTTGTTGGCTTCATGATCGCAGTCTGATTTATTTTATATTTTATGAAATGTATTTAGTCATGAAAATAAACATCAAAATACACTAATTAGTGATTATTTTCGTTGGAAAATACAAAGAGAGAGAGAGAAAAACTGTGCTAAACTATAAAGGATTCTTATCATAGTATATATCTATATATATATATATAGATATATATATATTATATATATATATATATATCTATATATATATATCTATATATATATATATATATCTATATATATATAGATATAGTAATATATATATATATATATACAGTGGACCCCCCGTACTTGCGTTCTCCAGATTCACGGACTCACATTCGCGGATTTCTCTGGGGAACATTTCCCTGCATTTATTCGCGGAAAATTTGCGCATTCGCGGGTATTTTTCTATGATAAATATCCTCAAATTCATGGGTTTTTTTTTTGAAATTCCATCATTAAAATGCACTTTTTGTGATAAAACTATTAAAAAACCAAGTATGAAAATTTTTAGTGGGTTTTTCTTGAGTTTTAACTAACAAAATAGGCTGTTTTTAGCATTTGCGGATTCTAACTATTCACGGGGGGTCTGGTACGCATCCCCCGCGAATACGGGGGGAACCACTGTATATATATATATATACAGTGGTCCCCCGTATTCGCGGGAGATGCGTCCACCACCCCCCCGACCCCCCCGTGAATAGTTAGAATCCGCGAATGTTGGAAACCCCTATAAAAAGGCTAAAAACAGCCTATTTTGTTAGTTAAAACTTAAGAAAAACCACTAAAAATTTTCATACTTGGTTTTTTTAATAGTTTTATCACAAAAAGTGCATTTTATGATGAATTGATAACAAAAACCAGCAATTTGGTGGATACTTCTCATAGAAAAAATACCGCGAATGCGCGAATTTCCGCGAATAATGTAGGGAAACGTTCCCGAGAGAAATCCGCGAATGTGTGAGTCCGCGAATCCGGAGAACGCTAAGGAGAACGCGAATACGGGGGGGGGGTCCACTGTATATATATATATATATATTATATCTATATATATCATATCTATCTATATATATATATATTATATATATATATGTATATATATACAGGCGGCCCGCGGTTAACGGCGCAATCACTCAACGGCGAATCGGTTTACGGCGGTCGTCAAAAATATTCATTAAAAAAATAAGGCATTTTAAAGGTATCTTTACGGCACAAATTTCAGTTAACAGCGCCGCTAGCGCCGTTGTCTAACGAGTTCATACATATGTAGAAATGCCGTTCAGACCATAAAGGTTATGCAAATTATATTAACAAATTTTATGGAGAGTTATTACGTAGGTATTAGGGTAAAATATATGCCTCTGACGCTGTTCTATGCCGAAAATATCGAGTTACATAAGTGCAAATTAGTTCATGCTTTTGTTTAAAATGTGTGTGAAAATGTATTATGTGAAAGGCATTTTTATTTCTGTACAGAAATATGATACAAAGGCAGCTTTTGAAACTGCCCTTCACGATACCGAATACGATGTTTTTTTCATGTTCTTTCTTTGTAAGCCGCGCCTGCCGCTCTTCCGAAATATCGATTTAAAAAAAGTGCAAATTAACGATCGATGTGTCGATTTTATAAATGGTTTATGCTTTTTATGTTTAAAATGTGTATTGAAAATGTATTACGAATATGGGTATTTTTATTTCTGTGCAGAAATATGATAAAAGGCAGCTTTTTGAAACTCCCCTTCAAGTTATCGACTGCGATGTGTTTTTCAAGTTCGTTCTTGTATGCCGCGGCGGCATACAAGAATGAACTTGAAAAACACATCGTAGTCGATAACTTGAAGGGGAAGTTTCAAAAGCTGCTTTTTATCATATTTCGGCACAGAAATAAAAATATCCTAGCCTATTCGTAATACATTTTCATACACATTTTAAACATAAAAGCATAAACATTTATAAAATCGACACATCGATCGCTATTTGCACTTTTTTTGCCGCCGTCTGCCGCTCTTCCAAAAATTATAGTTAAAAAAAAGAAAAAAAAAAAGCGCAAATTTAGCGATCGATGTGTCGATTTTTCAAATGTTTATGCTTTTATGTTTAAAATGTGTATGAAAATATATTGCGTAAAGGTATTTTCATTTTTGTACAGAAATAAGATACAAATTAAGGCAGCCTTTGTAACTACGCTCCACGTTGTCAGGGGATGGTTTTTCATGTTCGTTCTTGTCCGCCAGTTCCGAAAAATGCATTGTGTTATTTTATTAATTATGCATCTTTTCCATAAACCCTTTAAAAAGTTATAACATTATTTCACTGTATCCAAGAATATTGTATGTATTCTCATATTATTGTATTTTAAAATACTACGGCAAACTTAAGCCCGTATTCCGCGGAGCGGCCAATGTTGTGGTTTGAAATCAGCTGATGAATACGAGTCTGTTTCACCATAACGCAATTCTGAGCGAATGCTCTTGCTTCTAGTTAGCATAAACGAATATCTAGATACTTGACTTATATGAGACAAAGTTATTTTTCCTTATACAGCGTGTTTTAAGATGGAATATTGTTTATGAATATGTCTCGTTGTGAATGTGAACTACTATTTTTTTTGTTAACAGATTACGTTGGCGGCATCATGTTTATTGCGTAAAAAATTAAGTGATTCCGTTCGCAATACGTAATCCTTTATATCATCGTAATACGAACTTTACGTTATTTATCTTATATCGGCGTGAAACCAACAGTAAAATGTGTTCTTTCAACACAGTAGTTTTTATTAAAATTATTTTATCCCAATTTTATCTATGGTTGTGTGTGATGGCAGACGTTTACTGCAGTTTTTATCCTTGTTGCCGATGTACGATATAGTCATTAGCAGCTTGAACAGTTTTCTCAGCTTCAGTCATAATTAGGTTTAATTTAACGGTATATTTGCCCGATTGATCTTTAATCTATATTGATCTCTGATCTTAGCGAATAAAGTTATTACATTAAGATATCTCTGTTCTATTCTATACATAACGCCATTTATAACAAATACGGTAATGTTGCACTGTAGTACGATGATCGAAATACAAGCCTAAACAGATGTATCCAGTTCGGTGTACTTAGAAAAAAAAAAAAAGAAAAAAAAAAGTCGTTTTCTCGTTCGGTTGTTTCATGGTTGTACACGTTCACGCAACGAGTATAACGTTAAAACCATACTTTCATCATCTCTTTTGCTGTTATTGAACTTATGTAACTAGAAGATGGATAAAGTTAGGCCATTGTAATTTGATCTCTCATAAAAATCGAACTATCGTAAGACTAATGATCGTAACCTGAACACTACAGCTACTGTACACTGTATAAACTTTATTATATCTTTACATACTCTAGACACCCACATGTACTGTACAGTAAATTCTATAGTACTATACTAGTATAGATAATTTTACTTATTGTGCCGTTGTGGGATTACGGCCCCTTTGACTGGTCCTTTACAGCTAGAATAGAAGAAGTTAAGGACCTAGACTACTGGGAAAGACTACAATTCTTAAAATTATATAGTCTAGAAAGGAGAAGAGAACGCTACATGATAATTCAGGCATGGAAACAGATAGAAGGAATAGCAGAAAATATCATGGAACTAAAAATATCAGAAAGAGCAAGCAGAGGTAGATTAATAGTGCCAAAACTATACCAGGAAAAATAAGGAAAGCACACAGGACATTAATCCACTACGCACCAGCATCGATAATGCAGCGTCTATTCAATGCGTTGCCAGCTCATCTGAGGAATATATCAGGAGTGAGCGTAGATGTGTTTAAGAATAAGCTCGACAAATATCTAAAACTGCATCCCAGACCATCCAAGATTGGAAGATGCAAAATATACCGGAAGATGTACTAACAACTCTCTGGTAGACATTAGAGTGCCTCACACTGAGGGACCTGGGGCAACCCGAACAAGATGTAAGGTCTGTAAAGGTCTGTAGAGTTTTGAAAGAAGGTGTGCGGCGGCCGTAGGCTTTAAAAATCGCTCAGCGTCGAAAATCGCTTGCGTCGGTGGCCAGGAACGGAACCCCTGCCGCTAACCGAGGGCCGCCTGTATATATATACAGGCGGTCCCCGGGTTACGACGGTTTCCGGCTTACGACGTTCCGAGGTTACGACGCTTTTTCTTAAATATTCAATGGAAAAATCCGTCCTGGGTTACGACGCTTGTTCGAGGTTACGACGCTGACGCTTCCGACGCTCCCGAGTTAAACGACGCTTTTAAAAAACGATACTATGATAAAAATCCTTTATAGTTTAGCACAGTATATTAATAAAAATAAGTTTTCTGGTTAGATTACAACAAAAATTTTGAGATTATGATGATTTTCGACACTTTTTATGTTGTATTTTTCTATGTTTTTTAGTGACGCCTCATATGCGGAACTAGTTTCCGAGCGAATGAATACATACTAGTTTACATATAACAGTCCAAAAGCGCAAATAATGAAAAAATCATTGCTTGTTTCCAGTAATAATAACAAAACGAAGTTTCTGGTTAGATTACAACGCAAATTCCAAGTATCCAAAGAGAGACATTATCCAGTAATTTGATCAGGAGAGAGAGAGAGAGAGAGAGAGAGAGAGAGAGAGAGAGAGAGAGAGAGAGAGAGAGAGAGAGAGAGAGAGAGAGAGAGTCTTCCGACGCTCCGAGTTAACGACGCTTTTAAAAAACGCATACTATGATAAAAATCCTTTATAGTTTAGCACAGTATATTAATAAAATAAGTTTCTGGTTAGATTACAACAAAAATTTTGAGATTATGATGATTTTCGACACTTTTTATGTTGTATTTTTCTATGTTTTTTAGTGACGCCTCCATATGCGGAACTAGTTTCCGAGCGAATGAATACATACTAGTTTACATATAACAGTCCAAAGCGCAAATAATGAAAAAATCATTGCTTGTTTCCAGTAATAATAAACAAAACGAAGTTTCTGGTTAGATTACAACGCAAATTCCAAGTATCAGAGAGACATATCCAGTAATTTGATCAGAGAGAGAGAGAGAGAGAGAGAGAGAGAGAGAGAGAGAGAGAGAGAGGACCTTACCTTACCTTACAGACCTTACATCTTGTTCGGGTTGCCCCAGGTCCCTCAGTGTGAGGCACCTCTAATGTCTACCAGAGAGTTGCTAGTACATCTTCCGGTATATTTTGCATCTTCCAATCTTGGATGGTCTGGGATGCAGTTTAGATATTTGTCGAGCTTATTCTTAAACACATCTACGCTCACTCCTGATATATTCCTCAGATGAGCTGGCAACGCATTGAATAGACGCTGCATTATCGATGCTGGTGCGTAGTGGATTAATGTCTGTGTGCTTTCCTTATTTTTCCTGGTATAGTTTTGGGCACTATTAATCTACCTCTGCTTGCTCTTTCTGATATTTTTTAGTTCCATGATATTTTCTGCTATTCCTTCTATCTGTTTCCATGCCTGAATTATCATGTAGCGTTCTCTTCTCCTTTCTAGACTATATAATTTTAAGAATTTGTAGTCTTTCCCAGTAGTCTAGGTCCTTAACTTCTTCTATTCTAGCTGTAAAGGACCTTTGTACACTCTCTATTTGTGCAATATCCTTTTTGATAGTGTGGGTACCATATCATATTGCAATATTCAAGTGGACTACGAAATATGTGTTTTTATAAAGCATAATCATGTGTTCAGCTTTTCTTGTTTTGAAGTGCCGTAACAACATTCCCATTTTTGCTTTACATTTTGCCAACAGAGTTGCTATTTGATTCATTGCATAACATGTTCCTATTCATCATCACACCAAGGTCTTTAACTGCTTCTTATTTGTGATGGTCTCATTATTAGGTCCCTTATATGCATATAGCTTTCTTTCTCTGTCTCCATATTTATTGATTCAAATTTATCAGAGTTAAATACCATCCTATTTACCTCTGCCCAATCATATACTTTGTTAAGGTCTCTTTGTAGAGCGTTCCTATCTTCATCACAAGTAATTTCTCTACTTATTCTTGTGTCATCTGCGAAACTACTCACTACCGAATCCTTAACATTATTGTCTAGTCTTCAATCATAATAACAAACAGTATTGCAGCTAACACCGTACCTTGCGGCACACCGGATATTACCTGGCTTCATCCGATTTCTCGTCGTTTGCAATAACTATCTGTTTTCTGTTGTGTAAAAAATTCTTTTAACCATCTTCCTACTTTATCCACGATATTGTGTTTTCTAATTTTCTTCGCCAATATATTATGGTCTACTTTATCAAAAAGCTTTTGCAAAGTCTAAATAAACCACATCTGTTTCATTTCCGCTTTTCATATTTTTGAATATGTTTTCACGGTGGACTAACAGTTGGGTTTGTGTACTTTTTCCGGGTACGAAACCATGTTGTCCTTTATTAAACAAATTATTTTTATTAAAATGTTTCATAATATTTTTCTTCATTACCCTTTCATACACTTTCATAATATGTGATGTTAGACTCACAGGCCTATAATTACTTGCCTCTAGTCTTGATCCCACTTTTGAAAGTAGGGGTAATATATGCTAATTTGTGCTCATCATATATCTTGCCTGTATCTACACTTTGTCTTAATAATATTGCAAGTGGCTTTGCGATAGAATGAACTACTTTCTTTAACAAAATAGCAGGAATTCCATCAGCCCTGCAGCAGCTCCATTTTTAATTTCATTAATAGCTGCACAATATCAGCTTCATTAATATCTATGTCAGCTAAATATTCACTATTTTCATCCCTTACTTCTATATCATTATCTTCATTATCTATTCTAGGGTGAATTCTCTCTTATATCGTTCTGCCAGTATGTTGCAAAATTTCCTTTTTTCATTCGTTAATCTCCCCTTCAATTCTCAGAGGGCCTATTTCTATTCTTCTTTTTATTCATCTTCTTCGCATATGAGTATAATAGTTTGGGGTTTTGCTTGATATTTAATAGGGTTTTTTCTTCCAAGTCCCGTTTTTCATTTTCTTTTGATTGTATAATCTTTTGTTCTGCATTTTCTATCTTACTTTTTAGTTCTATAACTTTCCATGCATTTTTTTCTTTTGCAAGACCTTTTTTCCACTTTCTGATTTTCTGGAACAAGATCCTTCTGTCTCTTGGTATGCATGAATGATGTTTACTTTTCTTCTTCGGTATATATTTTTCCACTATTATCTCCAATATTTTATATAATATCTCCGTATTTACCCTTATGTCATCACTTACAAAAATGTTATCCCAATCTTTGTTTAATTCTTCATTAATTTCTGACCATTTTATATTTTTACTGTAGAAGTTGTATTTTCCATATCCTTCCCACTTTTTCATTTCTTGCTTATCTCTATTTTTCACTTGCTTTGGAATGAAACTGTTAATTCTATGACATTATGGTCTGAAATACTCGCATTATAAACTATTATTTCTTTAACATAATTTCCCATCTCGTTCACAAATACTAGGTCTAAAAGTATTTTCCTTTCTTGTTGCAGGTGATTTATTTGTTGAATGTTGTATTCTAGTAGCATATCTAATAGCTTTTCAAATTGCCTCTTATCTTCTGCCACTACTATTACTCTCTTTTTATATGTATAAGTACAACCACAATCTCCTATTCGTTCTTTCATTCTACGAAAGGAAAGTTGAAGTCACCAGATAGGAGAATAGTCCAGCCTTGTGATTTCTACATATATCTATCCAATTTTCAATTATTAAGTCAAACTCTCTAGTATTAGGAGGTCTATATATTACTATGTTCATCAATTTTTCAGATTCAAATTCTACCGGCTATTAGTTCACATTCTGAGTTACTATATTTCTCATATTTTTACCTTGTTTTTTGTCTTTCCCATATATTGCGGTTCCCCCTTGATTCCTATTTTTTCTATCTGATCTATAAGTTTGGAACCCTTTATTTGATCATCATTCCCAGTCTCTTGGGAATACCAGGTTTCACTTATATTCATTATATCTATTTTCTTTTCATTTTGGGTTAGTTCTTCTAAGTACTCTATTTTTCTTTTTGAGTTACTCGTAACTAAACCCTGCGCATTCATCACTATGATGGTTTGGTCGTGTTTTTTCTCCTTCATTTAATACTGATAGTAATAAGGATTTTTCCCATGTCTCAATTTTCCTGTTCTGGTATGCTTGTTCTTTTTTTTTCATTTCCAGAAATTCTGACATTAAAAAAATCCAACTTTTCATAATATTTGATCTTCCTTCATCATAATTATTAATTTTGTGTCTGAATCTGCAATCTCCGTCCTTCTGCAATATCCTCTTGCATAATAAATACAGTATTATCTCTTGAGTAGAATTTCGGAGCTGATGCTTTGAATTTTTTGCTGACACCTCTGAGAGAGAGAGAGAGAGAGAGAAGAGAGAGAGAGAGAGAGAGAGAAGAGAGAGAGAGAGAGGAGAGGCGTCTTCCGACGAACTCCGAGTTAAGGACAGAGAAGTGTTCGTTTCGCGTTAAACGGCCTCTGACTCATGCCAGTAAATGTTTTGTTGATTACTAATAATATAAGCCATATTTAAAGATACGTTCACTTTAATTAGTCTATATGATACGTAAATAGTAATCAACTGTTCTTGTAGCCCTCAATATTTGGCAAAATCGAAGTATCCAAAAGAGAGACATTATCCAGTACGTAATTTGATCAGAGAGAGAGAGAGAGAGAAGAGAGAGAGAGAGAGAGAGAGAGAGAGAGAGGAGAGAGAGAGAGAGAGAGAGAGAGACGCTTTGGCAACAATGGTCTCGGGGTTTTTATAGCTTCCTTCTGCTTGATGATCGTGATATTGTAGAAGGATTTCGACCATACTCGTTGCCAAATCGACGATACGAACGCCACGTTCATGCTTTGCTATAATTTCATGTTTTGCTTCCATCGAAATCATTTTCTTGGGTTTTTTTCTTATCACCTGCTTTGTCTTTAGCTTTGAGACCCATGGTTAATAATAAAATAGACAAAATAACACGAAAAATAGGCGCAAATACAACGAACTAAACAACGACGTGTTAACATGCAGCACCAACAAACAAACAGACTGAACGCCATTTATCGGTCGCCTATACAACTAACACTCATCGCAAAATCGTATCTCAAATATTTCGTTGTATATCAAAGCTGTATTTTCGCAAATTTTCTGTTATATCTCAAAACATTCGTATATTAGGGCAATCGTATGTCAAGTTTCCATTGTAATTTGATCAGAGAGAGAGAGAGAGAGAGAGAGAGAGAGAGAGAGAGAGAGAGAGAGAGAGATAGAGAGAGAGAGAGAGAGAGAGAGACGCTTGGCAACAATGGTCTCGGGGATTGACGTAACGTTTATTTTCTGAACAGATAGGACAGAGAAGTGTTCGTTTCATTAAACGGCCTCTGACTCATGGCAGGAAATGTTTTGTTGACTAATATATAAGCCTATTTAAAGATACAATTTACTTTAATTAGTCTATATGATACGTAAATAGTAATCAGCTGTTCTTGTAGCCCTCAAGATTTTGCAAAATCACTCCAGGTGTACATAAAAACACTTCAAAGAATGTAGTGTCACCAGAGGATTACAATAGTTTTTTACCTTCAAGAACCAGCATTCTTTTATGAAAATAACTCCAGGTTGTACATAAAACTACAGGAAATCACAGAACTGTAGTGAACCAAAGGATACAAGTAAGGTTTTATAACTTTTTATTAGTTTAAGACATATTTCCCAAGCGTCGTTCCGGCTTACGACGATTTTCGGCTTACGACGCGTCTCAGAACGGAACCCCCGTCGTAACCCGGGGACTGCCTGTATATATATATATATATATATATATATATATATATTAGATTTATGAAGGGAAGGGGAATAACAGATGGTATATTTTGTCTGAGGCAACTAATGGAGAAATTCAGGGAAAGGCAAAGGGACCTACATATGGTATTCATTGACCTTGATAAGGCTTATGACCGAGTCCCTAGACAAGAGGTATGGAGGAGTCTGAGGGAGAAGATGGTGCCAGAGAAGTATGTGCGATTGATAGAAGAGATGTACCAAAATGTATTTACCAAAGTGAGGAGCAGTGTTGGGGAGACAGAGGGTTTTGAGGTGGGAGTAGGATTACACCAGGGGTCGGCTCTGAGCCCATTTATCTTAACCAATAGTGATGGATGTTATAATAGAGGAAGTAAGGGAGACAGTACCATGGGGAACATATTGTATGCAGATGATATTGTTCTGTGTGCAGAGAGCAGGGAAGATCTGGAAGTGAAATTGGAAAGATGGAGACAAGTACTGGAGGACAGAGGAATGAAAATAAGTAGATCTAAGACAGAATACATGTGTACCACCACTGAGGGGGATGATAGAAAAAGTTCAAATAAAGAGAGTTGATAAATTTTAAGTATTTGGGATCTTTTGTTAACGCTGGAGGAAGTATGGAAGAAGAAGTAAAACATCGGGTACAGGCAGGCTGGAACAACTGGAGAGCAGCCTCTGGAGTTCTTTGTTACAAAAGAGTACCGCTTGGAGGTTAAAAGGAAAATTTCACAAGACGTTGGTAAGAACAGCAATGCTGTATGGTACGGAAACAGCAAGCATGAGAAAAACAGAGCAGAAGAAGATGGATGTGGCAGAAATGAGAATGCTCAGGTGGATGTCTGGGGTGACAAGAGAGGATTGGATCAGAAATGACTACATAAGGGGGTCGACTAAGGTGGTGGAAGTATCAAAGAAAGTGCAGGCGGGGAGGATGAGATGGTATGGACACCTGTTGAGGAGAGGTGAGGACCTCGCTGGGAGACATACTATGGGGATGGAGGTTCAAGGAAGAAGAAGAAGAGGGAGACCAAGAAAGAGATGGAAGGACTGTGTGAGAGGAGACTTGCATGAGAAGGGAATTGATGAGGCAGAAGCGCAGGATAGAAATAGATGGAAACGGCTCATCCGAAACAGTGACCCCATATAAAAATGGGAACAAGCTGGGAAGAAGAAGATATATATATATACAGTGGACCCGCCGTATTCGCGTTCTCCGGATTCGCGGACTCGCACATTCGCGGATTTCTCTCGGGAATGTTTCCCTGCATTATTCGCGGAAAATTCGCGCATTCGCGGTATTTTTCTATGAGAAATATCCACAAATTCCTGGTTTTTGTTACCAATTTCATCATAAAATGCACTTTTTGTGATAAAAACTATTAAAAAAACCAAGTATGAAAATTTTTAGTGTTGGTTTTTCTTAAGTTATAACTAACAAAATAGGCTGTTTTTAGCGTTTTTATAGGGGTTCCAAACATTCGCGGGGGGGTCTTGTACACATCCCCCGCGAATACGGGGGGACCACTGTGTGTGTATATATATATATATATATATATATATATATTATATATCTATCATATAATTAATATCTAAATATATTATATAAATATATATATAATTATATTATATAGATAAGAATATAATATATATAATAATATAATATAATATATATTATATATATATATATATATAATAATTATATATATATATATCTATATATATTAATATTATATATATATATATATAGATATATATATATTATATTATTATATAATATATATATATTTATATATTATATATATTTATCTTATATATATCTATATATATATATATTATATATATATAATATATATATATATATATATAATATAATATCTATAATTATATATATATATATCTATATATATATATATATATATATATATATATTCTCTATATTATATCTATATATATATATATCTTTATTATATATATATCTATATATATATCTATATATATATACTTATTTATTATATATATATATATCCTATATATATTATCTATATCTATATATATTATATCTAATATCTATATATAATATATCTATATATATAATATATATCTATAAATATATATATATATATATATATATATTATATATATATATATATATAGATATATATATGCAGTGCATCCTGTACTTACGGCAGAGGATCCGTTCCAGCACCACGTTGTAAGTTGATTTCTGCCATAAGTTGGTTTTTCACCATTAGCAGCACTTAACCATGCTGAAACTTGATGTTGCATCAAGTTACAGCGCAACAAGCGGTTAACCCTTTAACGCCGATTGGACGTATTAAACGTCGACGAAAATTGTCTGTCAGGTGTTGAACGGACGTATGGTACATCGACAAAAAAAGTTTTTTTTAAAATTCGCGGAAAAATAGTTATAGGCCTACTAGGCGAAAACTTTTGAATCACGCACCTTGGGGGATGCTGGGAGCTCACGGATCAATGCGTTGTTTTGTTTACAATCGTTACCCAGGCCCGCAAGTGCGAATTTCTTTCTTCTAAAAAACATCAGCGACACATCTCAGAAATTATTTCGTCACATTGACATAATTTTTGCACCATTTCATATTAGCCGTTACATGGAGTATTATATATGAAAATGTGTGCAATTTCATATAGAATACAACTAAAACCAACCCATGGTTGTAGCTTTTATCAGTTTTGAAATATTTTCATATAAATAATGATAAGTGCCAAAATTTCAACCTTCAGTCAACTTTGACTCTACCGAAATGGTCGAAAAACGCAATTGTAAGCTAAAACTCTTATATTCTAGTAATATTCAACCATTTACCTTTATTTTCCAACAAATTGGAAGTCTCTAGCACAATATTTTGATTTATGGTGAATTTATGAAAAAACTTTTTCCTTATGTCCGCGCGGTAACTTCTGAAAAAAATCAGAAATTTTTTCGTCTGATTGTCGTAATGTTTGCACCGTTTTAAATTAGCCGTTACATAAAGTTTTATATATGAAAATGAGTGCAATTTTATGTAGAATACAACAAATAACAACCCATGGTTGTAGCTTTTATCAGTTTTGAAATATTTTCATATAAATAACGATAAGTGCCAAAATATCAACCTTGGGTCAACTTTGACTCTACAAAATGGTTGAAAAATGCAATTGTAAGCTAAAACTATTACATTCTAGTAATATTCAACCATTTACCTTTATTTTCCAACAAATTGGAAGTCTCTAGCATAATATTTCGATTTATGGTGAATCTATGAAAAAAAAAAAACATTTTCCTTATGTCCGCACGGTAACTTCTGAAAAAAATCAGAAATTTTTTCGTCTGATTGTCGTAATGTTTGCACCATTTTAAATTAGCCGTTACATAAAGTTTTATATATGAAAATGAGCGCAATTGCATGTAGAATACAACAACAAACAACCCATGGTTGTAGCTTTTATAAGTTTTGAATATTTTCATATAAATAACGATAAGTGCCAAAATTTCAACCTTTGGTCAACTTTGACTCGACCGAAATGGTAAAAAAACGCAATTGTAAGCTAAAACTATTACATTCTAGTAATATTCAATCATTTACCCCTTTATTTTGCAACAAATTGGAAGTCTCTAGCACAATATTTCGATTTATGGTGAATTTATGAAAAAAACTTTTTCCTTACGTCCGCGTGGTAACTCTTCCGAAAAAAT
This sequence comes from Macrobrachium nipponense, assembly GCF_015104395.2. Classification (NCBI taxonomy): domain Eukaryota; kingdom Metazoa; phylum Arthropoda; class Malacostraca; order Decapoda; family Palaemonidae; genus Macrobrachium; species Macrobrachium nipponense. The sequence goes on from NC_087201.1 coordinate 102,771,895, forward strand.
CATAATTTTTTTCGTCCGATTGTCGTAATGATTGCACCATTTTAAATTAGCCGTTACATAAAGTTTTATATATGAAAATGTACGCAATTTCATGTAGAATACAACAATAAACTTCTGGTACTTGGCGCCCGGACGGCGCTGTCTGCGTACGACATTTTTTCCTGTCCTGGCTGTCCGCCTTGTCCAGGTTGTCCGTATCTGGCGCTTGGCGCCTGGTCGTAGCTGTCTGCATACTATAATTCTGCCTGTCCGGGCTGTCCGGGTCTGGCGGCTGGTGTCTGGTTGGCGATGTCCATGTAGGACACTTTTTCCTGTCCGAGTCGTCCACTTCTGGCTGGATCTGTTCGACTCGGACACTCGTTGTCATTGTCCGTATCTGACGTCCCTAGCCTATGAGTTTCCGTCCGTTCTTCCGTTATCGTCTCTGTTCTCGGACGAGAAGTAGAGGAGAGGAGCCTGGAGTCCGAACGCCTACCGGACGAGATCTCTTAACAGGAAGAAAAGTCTTCTCTCCTAGGAGGGTCTTTTCTTAATACTCCTACTAATGAAGATATCTGTTCCTGCATTTTAAGTAGGATATCTGTCACTGTTTGTTCCTTTTCCTTATCAGGAATAGGAGAATGCGCCCTGGAAGGCGTAGGTGATCGTGATCTTAGAGCAGGAGAATTCCATGTCCTCTTGGCTCTTTTCCTCTCGCAGGGAGAATCCTCCGGGAAGCGTTCCGGGCTCGAGTCCAGCGTAGGCGCTTTCCAACTCCTTTTGATCGGACGCGATAGTTCGTTGGAAGTCCATCCACTTCTGCGGGGAGAAGAATCGGATGACGAGAAGCACTCTTTTAGGATGCCTTTCCAATGGCGATCCTTGGCAGTCTGGGACGCTACAGATTCTGCCAAGGGGACGCCTGAACGTGAGGATTCTCCATAACCTTTGTACGGCTGTCGACATTCCTTCTCCTCTGGGCCTGGGAGCTTGGAAGAGGTCTAGGCCTGGGACAGAGCCAATCAGACGCACCCTCCACTACACTGGGGACACTTACGTCACTTTCCACAGTCTTACCTTGAAGAGCTTGCATTTTAAGCTCCAACCTTCTTGATGCGGTCTTCAGATTTGCAATCTCCGTAGCAGAATTTGCATTATCTGCTACGGGAGAGGGTGATACTGCATGTGAGGAAGCAATTAATTGGGGGTTAGTTATACTAACTGGCTCGTTAGAGTGAGATCTACTCAAGCTTCTAGAGGCAGCTTTTCTAACCCTATCTCTCTCTAGTTTCCTTAAGTAGGAATTTAGAGTCTTCCATTCTTCCTCATTCATATTCACGCATTCATTGCAAGTGTTATTTCTAGAGCATTCATTCCCCCTACACCTCTTGCATACATTGTGAGGATCTAACGACACTTTTGGTAGTCTCACCAAACCACCCTCATTCACACATCTTCTAACTTCGCAGCTAGAGTCAGACATTTTGAGCACAATCCGAAGCAAAATAAAAAAAACAGTCCACAAAAGCGTATGCCAAACCACAGATCCAAATACGTCACCAAAAAGACAGTCCAGAAGATCAACGGCGATGAAAATACGAAAATCAAGTCAGGAGGTACCAACAACGATGTTGTAGGCACCGGCGACAAAGAAAATCTGATTAGAAAAAAGGAATGGTTCCTATTCCTGCCACCCAGCGGCAGGGCGGTAGATCACCTGACCTACCTGTAGCGTGCGAAATTCGAATTTCTGTCGGGAACGACGGAGTCTATAGTTAAGTAGTATATATCTGACAGGGAAGTTGAATGTACAAAAATATAAATTAGTTACAAATTTGGTATTTGTTCATATACGGAACAAACCTTCGGTCTTAACATTAGGATAGACTTACTTATTGGAGGGAGGTAAGTCTACAACTGACTGGGAGTTTGCCACCTTATCCATTTCCGAATATATTAGGGAAATTCTAAGAGAATGGACAATGAACCTAGAACCAAAGATATAAGCGAATCTATTGGTTTTCCTCACTGGGTGTTGATACCATTCTATGGTTTACTCTTGTCCCTTGTAACTGGATCCACCCTCACCCCTCTCTTCCCTATTATCTAGAGGGGTGTGTTGCTACTGAAAAGTATATCATAACCTAAGATAGCTTCACAGTATGGCTGACCACCTCACCTGCATCTAGTCTGTTCCAGCATATGACGGTACCCTCCTTCATATTCCCCGTAGTTAAAGGAGTAGGAAGAAAGTAGTAAAGAAAAAAGACCAGTCATCCCATTCATTCTACTCTCATACCTTCATCTTAGACTAGACGCAAACTGACCCGCTAGGGGTACTGGATGAGCTATATCACTTGTTGGGCCGCCACCACTGGACCCAAGGAAAAAGTGTCCAAGGATCTATGGGCAACGTCTTTCAAATAAAATGAGGTGAAAGTTGTTTGGCGTTTCCACACACCAGCTTTCAGAATTCTCTCCACAGACATGTTCTTCTTAAATGCCAAAGAAGCACTCAAGCCCCTGATGTCATGAGCTCTAGCTCCCACCTGGCTATTTGACCCACTGTCTTCTGTCATATAAGCATTTCTTATCGTCTCCCTTAGCCAAAACGATATTGTATTCCTGGACACTTCCTTCTTGTTCCGTCCTGTACTTACGAACAACCTCCGGCACCCTGGCCTGAGGTGCCTTGTCCTTCTTAAGTACTCCCTTAGTGCCCTGACGGGGCACAGAAGCATCTCATCTTTGTCATTGTCGACAAAGTCTGCCAAGGAAGGTATGGCAAAGGAGTCGAATCTGCCGTCCACTATTGTTGGGTTTTGGGTCTTGGCTACGAATTCTGGAACAAACTCAAATACCATTGACCTCCAACCTCTTGAGTGCTTTATGAGATATGACAGGCCATGTAGCTCCCCCACCCTTTTGGTTGAAGCCAGGGCCAATAAGAAGACTGTCTTCAGGGTCAGGCTCCTATCCGTGGACTGCCTTAGTAGTTCGTAGGGGGGTTTTGTCAGACTGCTCAGTTCCATGGTCAGATCCCAACCTGGGGCTTTTAGTTCCTTTGGTGGACATGACTGTTCAAAACTCCTCATCAGCATGGCCAACTCCCATGAAGACGAAATGTCCACCCCTTTCATTCGTAAGACTAAGGCTAGAGCAGCCCTGTACCCCTTCACTGCAGATACAGACATATGCTTTTCTGTTCTGAGATATATCAGAAAGTCTGCTAACTGCTGAATAGTGGTACCGAGTGGAGACAAGTTCCCTCTACGACACCAATCACAGTATGCTGACCACTTTCCTTGGTATACTGTCGCAGATGATTTTCTGATGTTTCCAACCCTCTGAGTTGCTGCTTTCTGCAAAAACTCGCTCGGAGGAGATACTTGACAGTCTCCACCCGTGAAGCGATAGGGACCTTCACCGACTGGTGGACCTACTCCATGTGCGGCTGACACAGTAGGTTGCTCCATGGGGGTAACTCTCTCGGCACATCTATTAGGAGTTCCAGTAGGTCTGGAAACCACTCTGCCTTCGGCCATAACGGAGCTACCAGGGTCATCTTGAGGTTCTGAGACCACATTACCCTGTTCAGAACCTGACGGATTAGACAAAATGGAGGAAATGCGTACACGTCCAGATTGTCCCAAGGGTGTTGTAGCGCATCTTCTGCTACTGCCTCTGCGTCTGGGACTACCGAACAATACACTTCCTTGGTATACTGTCGCAGATGATTTTCTGATGTTTCCAACCCTCTGAGTTGCTGCTTTCTGCAAAAACCCTCTCGCTCGGAGGAGATACTTGACAGTCTCCACCCGTGAAGCGATAGGGACTTCACCGACTGGTGGTACCTCTCCATGTGCGGCTGACACAGTAGGTTGCTCCATGGGGGTAACTCTCTCGGCACATCTATTAGGAGTTCCAGTAGGTCTGGAAACCACTCTGCCTCGGCCATAACGGAGCTACCAGGGTCATCTTGAGGTTCTGAGACCGCATTACCCTGTTCAGAACCTGACGGATTAGAACAACAATGGAATTGGAGGAAATGCGTACACGTCCAGATTGTCCCAAGGGTGTTGTAGCGCATCTTCTGCTACTGCCTCTGCGTCTGGGACTACCGAACAATACACTTCCAAGTTTTTGTTGTACCTGGTTGCAAATAGGTCTATGATCGGTCCTTCCCACAACATGAGCATCCTGTCCACTACCTGTTGGTGCAAGGACCACTCTGTTCCCAGAATCTGATCCCTGCGGCTCAACTTGTCGGCCACTATGTTTCTTTTTCCCGGAATATACTTGGCCCTGATGTCTACCAGGTTCTCTACAGCCCACTGATGAAGTTGAACTGTCATCACATGTAACTGCTGAAAAACTAGGCCTCCTTGTTTGTTTATATAAGCTACTACTGTGGTGTTGTCTGACATCAATACCACTGAGTATCCCTTTACTCTCTCCCTGAATTCCTGTAGAGCTAGAAATGCTGCTTTTAACTCCAGCACGTTTATATGGAGTTCTCTGTCCTTGCAACTCCATTTTGCTGACACCATCAACTCCTCCATATGGGCTCCCCAGCCTTCTAGTGACGCATCCGAGAACAGCAAGAGGTCTGGAGAGGGTTGTTGAAGGGGGACACCACTGTCATACTGTCGTCGTTCACCCACCACAGCAAGTCTTTCCTCACTTCTGCCGACAAGGGAATTTGCTCGTACGGGTGATCTACTATTGGTGACCAAAACTCCTTCATCCTCCATAGTAGAGCCCGAAGGTGTAGCCTTCCTTGTGGTACTAGCTTCTCCAGGGAGGTTAGGATTCCCAGTACCAACTGCCACTGCCTTGCTGGCTGTGTTTGTTTTCCCAGAAAGGCATTCACCACTTGTTTGCATTTCTCTATTCTTTGGTCTGTCGGGAATACTTTGGCTTTTGTTGTGTCTATAACCATTCCCAGATACTCCAAACGTTGACTTGGATCCAACTGCGACTTCTCCTGATTTATCACAATACCTAGGCTGTGACAAAGCTGCAGGAGGGTCGCCCTGTCCCTGAGTAATTTCTCTCTGGACTTCGCTATCACCAGCCAATCGTCCAGATATCTTATTAGCCTGATCCCCTGAGCATGCGCCCACGTCGACACGAGAGTGAACACTCTTGTAAAAACTTGAGGAGACGTTGTCAATCCGAAGCACAGGACCTTGAATTCGAAAGCTTTCCCTACAAGACTGAAGCGGAGAAATTTCCTTGAAGACTGATGGACTGGTATCTGAAAGTATGCGTCCTTCAGATCGACTGTCAGCATAAAGTCCCCGATCCTGACTGCTTGTAGAACCGTTTTCGGGGTTTCCATTTTGAAACTGGTTTTCCTTATAATTATACAGATTCAGAGTTGACAGGTCTATTACTGTCCTCCACTCCCCGTTGGCTTTGGGTACCAGGAAAATCCTGCTGTAGAAGCCTTTTGACGGACTGCATACTTGTTCCACAGCTCCTTTTTCCGTCATCTTCTTCACTTCGTCTTGCAGAATAATGGCCTTCTGAGATTCGTGAGCATAAGCGAAGTGGGGTAATGGCTGTTCTGTCAGGGGCGGGGTTACCTCGAATGGAATCAAATACCCGATCCTGAGAACATCCACCACCCACTGCTCTGCCCCCAGTTCCTGCCACACCTTCCAGTGATTTGCCTGGCAACCCACCACTGGTGTGGCCGAGTGATGAGAGGCGCCCATCCTATCTTCTTGAGCCTCTCCCTCTTCCCCTACTCCCCCTTCCTCTGTTGTTTCTATTTTGAAAGAAAAGAAAGGGCCCGATGAGTTAGCCTCTTTGGGGAAGAGGGTCTTGTGGCTCTATTGGGGATGTTATTTGTTCTCTGTTCTTCTTCCGAGATATTTGCTGTTGTCTCACCTCCAAAGGAGTAGCTTGACTGTTAGACGTTTTCCTAACTGCCTGCTGCACCAACATATCGTTAGTGTCCATCCTTCTTCTATCTATCGCCTCTTCCAGTATGACCTCTGGCAACAGCAGTTGCGACTCCAAGATATGACAATTTGTCGAAAATTGCATTTTTCCTAACTATACAAACCTGAGGTCCTTTAACAATAGGAAGGTAACTAGCGGCAGCTGGGACGGTCGTAAGCTTCGAACAAGGGGAGAACGGTAGTTAACTGCTTGTCCGATCGTGGCGCGCGCGCCCGCGCCCGAGAGGTGAAGAATCACTTTTGCTTTAGGCCCATGCAAAAAGTTGCAGAGTGAGGGGTGGCATGAGGTGGGACTATATGTAAAGGACCTCAGGTTTGTATAGTTAGGAAAAATGCAATTTTCGACAAATTGTCATTTTGTTCCGATACGTAATACCAAACCCTCGGCGTCCTTTAACAATAGGAAGACTCACTTCTTGGTGGGAGGAATCTGAGTCTTTTTGGTGAACAGACTGGTGTTCGTCCAACCCTGGAGTGCCTCCCTGGTCGTAAGAGCAAGGGAGGGATCCAAACTCTGTCCGATTGATCGGGGTGTGCACCGCAGGATCAATGGTCAGACCTCTGGGCCAAGTACTAAGAGAAGAGGCAAGCGTATCTCTTCGTACCAGCAAGCAAGAACTTGTTCCTGTTTGCAAGAGACAATCATAAAATGATGGGTTTGTCTCAAATGGCATCCACTTCCTCCCCTTGTTGGAGGAAGTGGTGGATATTTACTCCTATCCCTACTGAAAGGGATAGGATGGTGCTCTATTGAGTAGCTCACCTGCATCTCGTCCTTACCCAGCAGGGTGACGACCGTGTCCCTCTACCCAGAGGTAGAGGGAAGAAAAAGATGGGAAGAGGAGCCAGTCACACTCTCATTCCTCATCCATTCTACGGTCACACCAGGACTCGATGCTGTTCAGCCTGCGAGGGTCTGGCTTAACTACACAACGTGTTGAGCAACCACCACGGTTCCCAAGGATAAAGATCCAAGGAACTGTGGGCAATATCCCGAAGGTAGAAGGAGGTGCATGCGGTCCGGATTGGACCAGGCCTCGCCTGCCTTCATTACCTGCGCCACGGAGAAGTTCTTGCGGAACGCGAGAGAATGATGAAGAGGCGTCCACACTCATCCTGGTGTCGAGTTTCTTCAGACAGCTCCGTCGCGCCTTCACAGGACAAAGCAGCATAGCCTTCGTATCGGAGGCGGTGAAGTCCATTAGGGAGGGTATTGTGAAGGACTCGAACCAATCGTCAGTTAACCCGAAGGGTTCTGAGTCTCGCTACGAAGATCGGTACGAAATCGAGCATCACAAATCCCCATCCCTTTGTGCTTGACTTCTCAAGAGAAGTCATGCAGTTACCTAAGACGAAAAGAAGGAGATAGTCGTATGACCTATCCCTCTTCTCGACTTTGGTTATGTACAGTACTCATACTGACAAGCTATTAAGACGAAGTAATGATTGCTCTGGAACAACCGAACTAAGTCCACAGCATAGTTCGTAACTGACTCGGGCGCTCTGACAGCTGCCGACTGACTGGTTCGGAATCAGTAGAGGCAAGTTGTCCAAGCATCCGGGTAAGTCACGTGACCTTCGCCCTTTAAAGAGTTATGCTGAGAGACCAAACAAATAAAATATTTGTAGTCACCGATGCCGGACGGCGCGGCGATGATTCTCTTAATGCATAAGCTCAAAAGGCGAAAGTCAATTGCCTTCAAAAGACCGAGGTCCCTGATGGCAAGAAAATCTCATAGACGTTGAATCTCAGCTTAAGGAGAAACAACACTATGTGACGTTGAAGACGAAGGTAGGCAATGAATGCAACCTACGTCTTCCAGCTGAATCGAGAGAAGGAATCTCAAGATTCTAAACCTGCTTACAAATGACTGAAACGCTAACCGCCATTTCACTGCTGTCCGGTGTGCAGTGGAAAGCGGGCGTTCTTCAGTAATGAAACACAGGGGAGAGCCGCCTGAAGAACTGCTTCTCATGGGCTGAACGTTTGGAAGTAGAGCTGGCAGGTGTGGGAGTAGGCGATGTCTTTCAATACATCTGCTAATCCGGGGTGAACAATGAACAATTGTACACCTCCGAATACAAGAATTTTTGAGGACAAACTCAGATTCCGCAAAAATCATTCGCATTATCGAGATACGATGCAGCAAGAGACTATTACAGAATTCTGTTACCGTGCGGTAAACAGAAAGATGAGAGTCGAATAGATATCTCTGTTTAAAATTCTGCAATACCGAAGACGATGAATACTAGCGTCACAGCAGTAGATGGTCATTCATGTATGCGAGAATCCCCGTTAATCAGAGACTTAAGTCCGTGATTGTTGGGCAGAGATACGGTTGGTATTCAATCAAAGCAGGTGAGAAAAGACATAACCAACCGTCTATCTCAAAGCGCAGCTGGTACTGAAATGCCTCGGGCAATTCAATACGCAGTAGCTGTCGCTGACTCGTCATCCTGAGTTGCCAAGTAATCCTTTCCACGAAGGAATGCGTTCGGCTAGAACCACCGAGCATAAAAAGATATGCTCAAGCAATTATATTTATGCGAAACGAATTTCGGTAAATATAAAAGCTTAAATGGTGTTGTTGTGACAAACACCATAAGTATATAAAATTGAAACTGGAAACTCCTGGGAGGTTGCAGGCAACCCTAGTTGCAGTTCAATTAGAATACTTTTCGTCAAAGTCGCAATCCGTAGAATAACCAGGATATGCGCCTACCCCTCGGACCATTCAACTGCTTAGCAGAATCATGTCGCGAGGTTAATATACGTAGTATATCTGTAGGATTCTGAACAACGATCTCATCCTAAATTCTTTCCTTCAAGAAAACAAAAATAAGGATTGGAGATCGACCACCTTCGGTCTCTATCAAAGAGAGTGAAGAAGTCTTCCTCGAAGGAAAGCTTCAATGGTGAACAGAATACTAAGACGATAGTTCAAGCCAAACTGGATATTCCCGTACGCCTCTTCTCTATTCCAGGTTGGTCGCCTACTGTGAGATAGTAGTCTTCTTTCAGCAGCAGTCTTCTTCCTAATGCTAGAAATTCCAGGAATTCGAGCATAGGCGAGGTTCCCGATTATCGTGTAACTATCGAGGGGATTCTCGTCTCGCTCACTTGGACCGTGGTCTCGCCTAAGTGTTTGGAGATCGTAAGAAACTCTAACACTCTGAATGCGCTAGAAATTCCGTAGAATTCTAAGCAGTCTGCGAAACCCCCACCGAATTCGTCAAACGATATCGGCTGGTGGTCCTCTCGATTCCCGTAGAAATCGAGAATGGGGCAGGATCCCTCCTCAACGACGGGCGGGGCTTACGTCAGGTAGGACCGAAGGTCCCCCCGGTAGCGCAGTCCCCAACGTGGAATCCTACAGAGAAATCTCTGTAGGATTCCTCCCCTCCCCTTTCCCTCGTAGCCGTAAGGAGAGAGGGAATGGGGGAGGAATTGGATACTCGCTCGCCTTCCCAGTGGAACTAGCAGTTGGAGAAGAGTAGGGAGCAGCCATCGCCTTGCGGCGATGGCCTCTCAGAGTCTGGGAAAACGTATCGTCAGGAGAAAAACGTTTTACCCGAGGAGGGTTACGAACTCTCAACTGTAGGTAAGGGTCTGCCGCCACTGTGAACGTCGTCTGGGTGGGGCTGATCGACATCTGACAGGAGAGAGCCGATACCGTCCTCCGACTCATTCCAGTCCTCGTCGAGGTCGAAACCTCTCAGGAGGACCGAAGGAGTATTTAAATACGGTGTCCGAAGACACGTAGAAACGCCGCTGTCGCAGTAGAGGAGGTGGGGGAAGTAGCTTGATCGACCGGCCAGAACTGAGAGAGCCTTCTTGTCCGGAGACGAGAGACTCTGGTTCAAGACAGAATCGGCAAGCTCGATCGCGGCAAACCCACCGTCGGTTGGGTTCCCTCTCGGGCCCCAAAACGACTCGAGCAGAGACATGGGCTCTGCTGGTGGGAGCGGCGATCCGCCTCCCCCAGGTCGTTGTGCTGACGAATCAGTGCAATAACCTGGGCAAAGTTACTCTGAATCTCGGAAGTTACAGCGTCTTGAGGAGTAGGACCGTCCAGTCCCTCCAACAAGAGCAGCTCCCAAGACCCTCCTCCTTCAGAAGAAGGACCAGCAACAGATCCCTGACGGTTGCCTCCAATCACTTGCGCGTACGTCCTGGCTGGTTCTAAGACAATACCTGGCACGTGCGGCGTCGTGACGGATCGTGAGCGGCGCAATCTCACGATCACTCCCATATACCTCGCTCTTCCTGGCGTATGCAAGGAAAGTTGAAGGTATCGGAGAGACAGAACTGACGATACCCCCCTCCCCCCCCCCCCCTGACGGTCGCCTCCAATCACTTGCGCGTACGTCCTGGTTGGTCCTAAGGCCATACGTGGCACGTGCGGCGTCGTGACGGGATCGTGAGCGGCGCACCTTCTCACGATCACTCCTAGCTACCTCGCTCTTCCTGGTGTAGCCCGAGGAAGTTGAAGGTAGTGGAGAGACAGACCTGACGCTCGCCCCCCGCTCGTCTGGCAGGACCAGCGTACGTGGGGGGCTGCAGCCGATCACCAACCCGCGGTGGGGATCGATCTGCAGGCCTGCCGTGCCGCTTACCTGTGGCGAGCGGCTCGACTGAGCACGTCGACCCCGGTCCCGTGCGTCAGACGAGCTGCTGCTGGTCACCGTATCCGCCCGGTCCCTGTGGAGCGGCGGTTCAGGTGACCTGCAGAGATCGCTTTCGCGGTGAGACCGACGTGAGCGTCCTCGCGGCCCACGTCCAAACCGCCGGCTGGTACCGTTCGGTCGAGGGGACCTGGGGGAGGGACCTCTTCCCAGTCTCAACCTGTGGCCGGTCAGAGACCGTCACGTCCACCCGAGGTACCGGCTGGTCGCTACGAGAGCGGCCGCTGGCCTGGCGAGAGTCACCTGAGCGGCTCTCGACAGTCTTCTGCTCCGTGCCTCGGTCATGACGCTGAGCGAACTCAGGCGTCTTAACTTTGGCTGCACGGTCACCCGAACCCGGAAGACCGTACACTCGGAACTTCTCGCGGACGAGAAAACTGAGCCGGTACCTGGCTTAGCAGCAGAGCTGCCAAGACCAGGCGAGGGTGTACCAGCGGTAGCCAGCACACCCTTGGTCCCCGTCTTCTTCTTCTCAGAAGGGGAGACGGGCCCCGTTCCCGTTGAAGGAACAGGAGGACCAGCAGAAGAACCCCCCCGTCACACCGGAGTGTGACGAGCCCTTCGAAGTTCCCGAAGGAGTCTTCTGAGGGGGAAAACCCGGTTACCGGCTGGTCGCTGCGAGAGCGGCCGCTGGCCTGGCGAGAGTCACCTGAGCGGTTCTCGCCAGCCTTCTGCTCCGTGCCGTGGTCTTGGCGCCGAGCAAAAATCTGGCGCCGAAACTTTGGCTGCACGGTCTCCCGAGGGAGAGCGTACACTCGGGATCTCTCGCTGAACGAACATGAGGACCGAGCCGGAACCTGGCGTAGCGGCATCGCTGCTAGCACCGGCAGAGGAAGTACCAGAGCTAACCGATACTCCTCTGGTCCCCGTCTATCTCTTCCTTACGGAAGGGGAGACGGGCCCGCTCCGGAAGGAGCAGGAGGACCAGCAGAAGGACCCCCCGTCCCACCGAGGTGAGACGGGCCCTTAGAAGTTCCCGAAGGAGACTTCTTAGGGGGTGGGGGGGGGAGGCAGCCTTCTTCTTCTTCGGCTTATGGGCCTTAGAAAGTCGAAGGGGAAGAGCAGCAGCAGACAAAGACGAAGATGACACCTTCCTCTTCTTCGTCAGCTCACTGCCAGGACAGTCGTCAGGTCCTCCATCCAGGCCGGAGTCAGGCCTATTGCCGAAGCAACACGGCCCGACTGCACCTGTCCGGGAGGACCTGGGGACTGGGGAAGACACACCATGGGCAGGACCAGCATGGACAGGCGCAGGAACCAGGAGCGACAGGAACAGCAACCAGCTCAGGAGCGGCAGGAACAGCGGGCAGCGGTAAACACAGAAGGACAGCCAAGCCAGTAGCGGGAACCACATCAGCGACAGGTACGGCAGGCCCAGCCATCGCCTCGTAGAATCATCGGCAGCCAGCGGGAACCTGGTACTGGCGGCCGGTCCAGGGGCGAGCTGCTGGAACAGCGGAAGTCTGGGGCAGGCAACACGAAGAAAACACAGGCGGCGGCGGCATACCCCTCCTCGGTACGGCGGCGACCGGCCCTAGAAGCGGCAGACGGCGTCACCGACACAGCATGGGGAGTGTAGACCAGCGGGGAAGCAGCATAAGCGGCCGTGAAGGTTGTAGTGGAGACCGCTCCAAGGTCACCGCCCCAGACCTCGCTAGACGCTGCAGCAGATCGTGGATGCTAGGCACGCCCTGCAGCCGCAGTGGCCCATACCTGTCCAAGGTCGTCTCCCACGGATGTAGCACCTGCGGTAGCACAGACAGATTAGTAAGAGGGGTTCCCTCACGCACGGGGGGGAGACATGCCCCACCCCGAACGGAAGGAAGACCCCAAATACAAAATACGAGGAAGCTGAGCGGGGGGGCAGGAAAGAAGACGAAGAATCGGATACCAAGGGAGTCGCGGGAGAGCTTTCCGACGACTTCCTGGCAGACCTTCGCTTCCCCTACCCCCCCACACAGCAGTTTAAAGTAATATGAAAATGAAACAGAATACTGCACTTGCGATTCACTTCATAGAACTTAAAGGGGAACGATCAATTCCCGGGTAAGAGCGGAAACTTGATCCATATAATATGATGCTATCATAATATATATGAAAATGAACAATACTGCACTTGCGATTTTCACTTTCACAGCAATAAATCGTAAGGATTAATTCCCGGGTAAGAGCGGAAATTGATCCAAAATTAAATTTGATGCAATTAATAAATGAAAATGAAAAGAAAACTGCATTGCGAATCCACTTTCATTGCATTCTATTCATACAAAATAAAAGGCTCGTGCCGAGCGCAATCAAGCTCTTGGCAACGAACGCACAGGGCAAAAATATAATGAAAAAGAGTACTTACATCTTTCAATTACACACTTTCGCCCAAAATACATGACTCGGCGCGAGTGCGCCCGCCCTCGGCACCGAGACATAATTCAAGTCAATTTCATGAAAAGAGCGGAAATCGCCGCCTCTACGGCGATAGCTCCATGTTGATTGATACATAATTAAGTAATGAAATGAAAACAGTGTACTTACAGTTTCATTTCAAGATCAAACAAACCATTAGTAGAAAACACAATATAAACAAAGCATACGACGATGAAACGGGCAGAGAGCGATGACGAACACGTCCTTCACACCTGCGGCCGAAAGCAAAAGTGATTCTTCACCTCTCGGGTGCGCGGGCGCGTGCACGATCGGACAAGCTTTAACTTACCGTTCTCTCCCCTTGTTCGAAGCTTACGACCGTCCAGCTGCCGCTAGTTACCTCCTATTGTTAAAGGACCGAGGGTTTGTATTACGTATCGAACAAATCCCCATTCCTCATCGCTAACAGGGAATCCAAATAATCCCCAGTGCGGCTTAGTCTAGCCAACGCTGCATCTCTCCTCATTAGCAGGATATTTGCCCAAATCATTGGCACTTAAGTTTGTGTCAGGTACCACAATCGCTTTGGAACCTGATTGTAGCAATCTGAATGAACAATGATTCATCCACTACCTTCCTTGTCACTTCCGAGGATGCAATCTTCGCCACTGCTGTTGACCAAAGATCTAACCAAAAAGAAGTCTGAAAGACAGAAGAAGCTGTTGCTTCTAACGTAGCAGCCTCTTGGTACGTCATCGAAGGGCACTCCATTTTAACCTGATCCAAGGTTAATCCAGGCCTTAATCTTACAACATTAGCGTTCACTTGTCTAGACAGCAAAGGGACCTTCGGTGTTGTATAATATTTCCTTTGCTTCATCAATGGAGGAGGAATAAATTTAAATGATCTATTAGATCTTAAAGAATTATCCCTTCCTGCAATCTCTGCGTTTACGTGTTGTAAGACAGAATCCGCATGACTCGAACAAGGCAATTCATACGACACCTTGGTATCCCTTTTTAATCCAAATACCATGTCAATTCCAGGAGGAAGCATACTGGCCGGTGTTTTGTCTTCTCCGAAAGGTTATTGAATTGACAAATCAAATCAATCACCTCTGCATACGAGGCCAAAATCTCTTGGTTTTCTCCTTCCTCCGGCTCTAACGTACTGTTCTCCGTCACAGGGGATGTTGTCTCACCCCTATCTTCTGACAGACGGCCCGAAATTCCACGGCCGCCTGCCCCTACGGCCGCGGTCTCTTTGATCTTTGCTGGCCGCCGTTGGCTCGATCCCGAATAGTCAGTAGGGGAACGAGAACGCCTCACTCTTTCTCTGCTCACGGATCTAGAGCAAGAATCTCGCCTAGATCTCCAAGATGAAGGCTCCCTTGAAACAGATATAACTTCGTCTCTATTAGTATTGGTATCGTTTTCGAGCGTCGGAGAACTCGGCCTCGACCTTTCATCCAGACAGACACTGCCTTCCATGAACGTATCCGACGAGGTTGCCAACTCCCTATTTTTTGTACTTTTAATAGGAGTCTTATCATCCTTTGTGCGTATTTTGAATGGCCTTACGGGCGAAACTGGAACCTGCATTCTATCCTCTGCTGCACCTTTCGCCGCCAACGTCGATTTTACCAGCGGTATCGTAGCCTTTGTAATCCGAACTGGCAACTCTGCGTCGGCCGCTAGTCCGTCGGCCGTCGCCTCTCTCGCTTGTTCGGACTCTTGCAAACAGCTTCGTCTGCTAGCTTTGTGCTTACCAGCCACTGACTTCCCGACCTTCCTGCTGACTGGGATACGACAGTCCTGGTCTGAAGATTAAGAAGAATTCACTCTTCTCCTCTTAGCCCGAGGATCAGTCACGAAATCCCGATTCCTCCAACGCTTGACTGGCGCTCGCCGTGACATCGTCGGACTTAGCGATGACGCCGAACTAGAGGAAGACGAAGAAGAAGGTGAATCACACCTTTTCTTTTTGTCTCTCTTATCTATTCTCTTCTCTATATTCTGTAATTTCTGCATTACAGTTTGCATTGCCGAGTCAGAAGTCGTATTAGAGTCTGGGTGCAGGGAAATAGGCCGAGAAGCAGTCTGTGACGTCATCGCGCCTGCCATGTCGGTGTGTGACGTATGTTGTGACGTCACCAATCTTGTAGGGAGAGACTGTGCGGCTTCTGGTGGCAACCGCACGTTTGCTGCCAAAGTACCTCCCACGTTCTGCATCACTGTAAACATCGAATTTCATGGCGTAGCCGCGGCATTATTTTCCATAAATTGCAAGCCAGGGGGATGAGGAACATTCAGCGCTGCCGGACCCTGCTGGAACCGTGACGCTATATAATGCGCAAGCAAACCATCCAAGGTTGGTACGCCTAGTAGGCCTAGCGCTGACCACGTACCGTCCAACCTATGCGCTTCGGGAGCCGGCGTCTGGAACAAAGATGGCGATGCTCCCCCTCTACCTACTGGGAACAAAGGAGCGTGCATATTATGCATAAAATTACCCAAGACCCCTCCTGACGTTTCCGATAATGAATCGTTAGGAGAAACCGAAGGGGTATAGGACAAATCAAAAGCAGGTGGAGAAACATATGGAGCAGCCTGGTTTATTGCCGATACAAAAGAAGCCGGTAAGTTTGGTCATCCAAAGATGGCGTCACCACCTTCCTTTTGTATTGCCCTTTCTCATAGAACTTTTTCCACTGTTCCACCGACCAACCGCGACAAACAGAACATGGATTAGTAATCGTACATACGTTTTCCCTGCACCTACTACATGTTGGATGAGGATCCGTCGACACCGAAGTTAGAAATCTAGAACATGGAAAGCCACTGACTCCTGGGCATTTCCTTTGTCTCCTCTTCGAAACGGCAGACGATCCCGATGCTGAGGCGAAAATCTCCATCATACCACCTATACACTCTTACCAATCACACTCACACTGAGCACACTCGGAGAAAGAAAAAGTAATACACTCACACTGAGCACACTCGGAGAAAGAAAAAGTAATAAGAAAATGAAAAATTAAATGGATAAAAAACGGGCATACTGAAAACCGGCCTTAAATCAAATACAGTAAACATGTCTTATCTTAAAGGCGGTAGGAAAATAACTGATGGGTCACAGGTCGCCATGGGCATTCTGGGTATACATGCCCCGTGACCTGGTATAGATGCCAATAGTCCCTGGATCTCACAAGTGTAAATTTAATTCTACCGGTTTCCAGCTTGGCGCTAGTAAATCCTAATGTTAAGACCGAAGGTTTGTTCCGTATATGAACAAGTTGCTGTTTAAAAATACAGCATGGTATGCTGTGGGTATAAACAGGTAAGCTACCTACCTACCAAATGGTGTTTGTTTATGAGAGAGAGAAAAAGGGGTTTGGTTTTTAATTACATATTTTGTTACAAATATGGGAAAATAAGGTAGATACCTTAATTACCTTTTGCAGAAAATTTTCAGTTTAAAGTGTGATTGTTGTTATTTGTAAGCATAGGTACTGGTAAAGTCCTTTATCCACAGGACCTTACCACTACAATATATGTATACGTATACTGTACATGCCATTTATACAACTTTTCAAAAAACCCCATTCTGATGGTTGTTAACACTGGGCTAAGAATGGGTAATGGGGTGGGGGAATAGTTTCCAGGGTGGGACAACCAGTCAGGATGGGTGGGGAGGTGTTGTCAATGCTGCAAGGGCAAAAGGATGTGTTAGTAACCCTGCATACAGGCATAAGAACAGAGAAAGAGTTATATGATTCTTATATTCGACTGAATAATCCATAGTAAGTATATTCAGAATATGTTTTAGTGGTATTCAAATAAAGATCATAGTGTTTATAGAATCTTCAGTCAAACTGTGAAGAATTATCATAAGCAGTGCAGAACTGAACTCTGTAAGCCAAAAACCAAAAAAACAAAAAGTAACTAATTCGTTCACGCAATGGTCAAGGTTTACATTTCCTGAGCACAATAATCTAGACAACAGAACCTCTGATACCAGGGACTGAATACTTCATGCAACAGCATTCACAGTACTAATGAAACACTGTCATACCCACAGGACTGTAACACAACCCAAGGAGATAAGTCATGTAATTGTGACCTAAGAATGTGGAAGTCTACAATCTGTCTTTAAAATCCAGTGCACCTCTACAACAGGAAGGTGTCTTTAGAACAAAAATGAAGCATGTGTAAGCTGAAGCATCGGTAGATATAATAATACAAACCAAAGAAAGAAAAAACGACAGGCATTTTTCTACTTTCCCTTCCTTTGACAGCCTTAGAGCAATCTTTAGTATTTAATCTTTTAGATGACTACAAAGGGTCCACCAAATAAAGAAAGTACTGTCCTTCTCATGGTAATAATCACATTTGATAGACACCAGAAGTTAAAGAAACATGTATATATATATATATATATATATATATATATATAGTATATATATATATATATATATATATATATATATCATGTATTTACTTATTTCATTTACTACAAATTTCTAACATACTTGAGTGAAATGAAAAGGCTATAATTTTACCTTTACAGTATTTTCAATTTCTCCAGGGTCACAAGTTGTTAAAGCTGCATAAATAATCAACACCTCTCTAGAAGTATGTCGTGGAAGATGGCGCAAAGAAGATAAGGCTACATCTAATGCATTCTGTATTGATGGCTCACCTCGGCATGGAGAATCTAATAGTTTTTTGATAGCCTAGAAATAAAAACACAGAAATTCATGCATGAAAACTTCCTTCATTACAATACCTTCAGGTTACTCACTTGAAAAACTTCAAATATAGAGTTACCAGACAAAAAGAGAGCATTTGATACTAGCCTAAACATGCAGTATGAAATTTCTATAATCTTCCAGTCATTTTCCCAAACCCTGAGTAGTAAATAAAAAAAACTTTTATATTATACCACAGGTCATCTCAACAAAAAATTATCTAAAGATTTACACAAACACTGACAATTTTCCTTGAACAGTTACCTCCATGTGTCTTTGGGGATTATTACTAAGACTACTGCATGGCTTGGCTGTTTTATTCTGCATTGTTATCAAGCCCATCTGACTTATTGGATTTTGATCATGGAATTCTTTGATGAAATCTTCTAGAATCTGCAAAAAAATTAAAGTATCATAAAATGATAGGAATATAAATAAATCAAATATAGTAATTATGAAAGTTAAGAATAACTTGTTTTCATCTAGCCAATAAATATTCTTTGTGCAAATGAGAAGTTTCTACATTTGAGAAGTTAACAAAATATACAAGGAAGTAAATAAAGGATGCAAAAATAATAAGTTAACCATCAAAGACAAAAGACTTTGCATGACTCCTACTGTTAATGTAAAAAACACAACTCTATACTTGGTTATTAGTTACCTTAAGTAAACAGATCTGTCTTGTAGGTTTAAAGTCTTGTTCACTCATTGCCTGAGACATGTCTAATATAACAAAAACATGACGCATAATTCCTAATCTCACACTGGCTTCTCGCTCCAATAATCTTCGTCTTCTTGCCCGCTGGATCATTTCTGTTACCGATGGCTCGATTCGGCCAGACTCGTCTTCCCCTACAATTTCCCTGTAAAAACCATTTACTACATGTAAAGAAAATGCATAAAAGAACTCAATCAAAGAGCAACTGAATAAACATACAATGGTTGACTAATACGTGAAGTAGATAAAGGTCTGCCTAAGCTATTAACAACTTGTCAGTCTTGCAGACGGTCTCAAATTTTTGTGAATGCCATGTCTAACATGATATTGTTAAGATACAATAAAGTTTTGTACATAGTTACCTGGCAGATATATACTTAGCTATAGACTCGGTCGTCCCGACAGAATTTCAAAACTCGCGGCACACGCGACAGGTAGGTCAGGTGATCCACCATTCCCGCCGCTGGGTGGCGGGGTCTGGAACCATTCCCGTTTTCTAAGCCATAACTTTCTCTTCCACCTGTCCTCCTGAGGGGAGGATGGTGGGCCATTAATCGTATATATCTGCCAGGTAAGTATGTACAAACTTTATTGTATCTTAACAATATCATTTTTGTACATGAAAACTTACCCAGCAGATATATACTTAGCTGATTGGCACCCTTGGTGGCGGGCAAGAGACAGCTAAAAACAAAATAATACTTAAACTAAATACATTAAAAAACAGGGAAAAAACAACATATGTTCTTGGATAAAAATAATCCATGGTTCCTACCTGATTGGGCTGAAGACTTCATGACTACTGTCGATGAGTCTGCCTGCCTCAAGAGTTTCAGCGAGGAATGAACCTATGGCTGAATAACTCTTTGGATTCGTGTCAATGGGGGCTAGCCTGCTTACGCAACAGAGCCTATTCTGGATCGTACCAATGGGGGCTGACCCACTTACATGGTAGAGCCTTGACCTTTTGTCATATCAATGGAGACTCGCCCTCTTACATGACAGAGTTAAGGTTACTAAAAATAATCACAAGGAGAACTGAAGCCAATCCCGATCACCTGACCATATTAGTACTGTTATAATCTATGAATTGCAAGAGGGTTCCCTATTCCCTCTGACAATTAACCAATAAAAACAACCACCAATAAAATGTTATTGTTATGATACAATAAAGTTTGTTCATACTTACCTGGCAGATATATATATAGCTGTATTCTCCGAAGTCCGACAGAATTTCAAAACTCCCGGCACACGCAGTGTGGGCGGCCAGGTGTTAGTACCCATTCCCGCCGCTGGGAGGCGGGGGGATATAGGAATCAATTCCCCATATTCAGATTTTTCATACCAACTGTCCCCTGAGGGGAGGTGGGTGGGGTACTTTAATTATATATATTGCCAGGGTAAGTATGAACAAACTTTATTGTATCATAACAATAACATTTTGTTCATGAATAAACTTACCTGTCAGATATATATATAGCTGAATCCCACCCATTGGAGGTTGGGATGGTGGGAGGGACAGAAATAGAAGGATTAGGAAACACCTCAAGTGCAGATGATTGACATCTTGATTCCTTACCTGTTAGCATAGCTGACTTCTTGATTACTGTCACCGAAGTCTGCTTTTGCTTTACTAGAGTTGCCAACAAGGTAGTGACCTGTGTAGTTGGTGCGCTCTAGATGATCTGTCAACGGGAGCGTGACCACAATGTGACTAGACCATATTGACCATACTGTGAGGGCAACGAAGCTAAAACCACCACCTGACCTAACCTATCGAAGTTAGTCCCATAACTTCTAGGCTAACGAAAGGGAAAGCGCCTCAAGCGACCAACCCTTCAAGTTAAAGCACACCTATCCCTTTTCTATAGGATAGGATTCGTGCTGCTTCCTGCCTCCAATAATATTTCTAGGATATGTATGGTCCTAGCGACTCGCAGATCTCATATGTCGTCTTCACATCCGTCTGGGAGTGTGAAGCGAACACAGAGTTGCTTCGCTCAAACGTGGCACTCAGGATATTACCGAGTGTCATGCTCTGTTGAAATGCTTCCGAGGCCGCGCCCTCACCTCGTGAGCGATTTACTTTAAAAGGTTTCAAATCTTTGTTCAAACATGACGAATGAGCCTCTTAGAAAGACTTCCTTAAAAATAACGCCAGGGCGTTCTTCGACATGGGCAAGTCTGGTCTTTTTACGGAACACCGCAGATTGTCCGAATGACCTCGACTTTCTTTAGTTTTATCAAGATAAAACTTGAGAGTCCCGACAGGGCACAGGACTCTCTGTGGCTCTTGCCCAAACAAAAATTTGTGCCATCCCCCTTGATCTCCAGGTCTCTGGCCAAGGGTTGACGGGTTTTCGTTCTTAGCAAGAACGGAAGGCTTAGAGGACACCGAATTATGTCCTCTAAAGCCAAAACCTCTGATGATGGCTAAAACCTCACTAACCATCTTTGCTGCAGCTAGAGTGGTTAGAAAATTAGCCTTTCTGGTTACGTGTATTAAGTTTACAGAAAGGAGAGGTTCGAAATGCTTTGACATCAGGAACTTCAGACTACATCTAAGTTCCATGCCGGAAGCTTCGATCTAAAAAATTTCAAGATTTCCACAGACCTCAAAGATCGTGAAGGGCTTTGTTGTTTTGACAGATCCGAATCTCTGAGCCTAGAGGCCGTCAACATATTTCCGTATTCTACAATAGTTGGGACTGCTAGCTTATCCCATACTTCAGACGGAATGGGAAGGCGGTTAAAGTAATTCACAGAGGTCAGAGGTGAGGAACAGTCATTCTTCCTGCCTATGTCCAGAAACGGCCCACTCCGATTGGTACACTGCAAAATATGCAGCACTGCTTTGCTTTGGCAATGAGACTAGCAATTAATCTTGAAGATCCTCTCGCTTCTTGACAGTCTGAACGCATTCAGACTCAGAGCGGATGAGATTTTAGGTACCTCTCGAAGTGAGGCTGTTAGAGTAGACCGATTCTCTCGGAAGGAGTCCTTGGAAAGTGCTCTCTGAAGGACGTGACCTCTGTGAATCCAGCCTCTCGAAGGCCAACATGGGGCGATCAGCGTCTTTCTCACTCCCTCTGACGCCAGCGATTATCTTATTACATTTCCTAAGCTTTTGAATAGGGGAAAAGGGCTAACCAACTATCCCCATTCCATACTATAGGATGGCGTCTATTGCTACCGCTCTCGGATCGAGAATAAGGGCGCAACGTAGAGGAAGCTTCTTCGTCTTCAATATTGCAAAATCTACGAAAGGACGTCCCCAAAGTCTCCACAACTCTCGACATACTTCTAAGCGAGGATTACTCAAACGTCAGTAGTTGCTGCCGTCGATCGAGAAGATCCGCACGGACGTGCAATCGTGTAACGAACCTCTTAAGGATCGTTACGTTCCGTGCCTATGCCGATAACCATCTCTCTTTTCTTGGGATATGAGAGAGCTGCGGAATTATCTGAGATGATTTGGACCACTCGACCAAAACCTCACTCTTCGAGGAACTGGAGAGCCAAACCAAATTGCTTCCAATTCTTTTAGATTATGTGCCAGGACCTCTGTCCGGATGCCTGGCTCCCTCTCAGTATCACCTGAGGTGATCCTTAACCCATTGAGAGACGTTTAGAATTATCTCTAGATCTTTGATGTTATTTCAGTTCTCCTGTAGGAAAAACTGTAGAGGTCTGAATTGCAGTCTATTCAGGGAAACAAGCTTCTCCAGCGAGGAAATGGTCCCCCAGCAGACTCATCCATTCCCTCACTAAGCATGCTTCCTTCCCTAATAAGGCTGCGCTTTGCATAAGCAGGAGAGCATTATTATAGTGCTATGCTGCGGTAGACTCGTACAGAATTCTGTTACAGTGCTAGGTAAGTAGCGCCTGAACATGTCTACCGAAAGATATCTCTGTTGAAAAATTCTTAGCAAAAGGAAGTCGTTTATTCATGATTACCAGAAATCCCCTCAACCCGAGGCGAAAGTCATGATTGTAGGGCAGAGATACGGTTCGTAAATCAATCCCGCGGGAGAGAGAGACGTAACCGACTGAGCAGTACAACGAGCTACCTAACACTGAGTTGGTGACAGTGTGAGACACTGTGACAGTTACAGGCAGCAGCTTATGTTCACCTTCTCTGCAGTCTTATGCCGAGTTGCCAGCTATTCTATTCATCTAAGGAATAGATTTTCCATTATTGAACAGAAAACTCTCAAGTTGGCATATTTAAGCGAAACAGAATTCGCTAATACAGAAGCTGATTTTGTGTTGTCGTAACATTACGCTCAATTAACCAAATGTTAAATCGGAAACTCCTGGAAAGTTGCCGGGAGTACCGATTAAATATACTGCGTCATCCACACTGACAGCAACCTCTCGTTTCGCACTATTTCTGCCTGAGTTACCAGCTACTCTCTTCTACGAAAGGAATAGGTTCGTTACTATTATCGATCATAAGAAAATTCTCAAGCAGGCATATTTAAGCGAAACATAATTCGCTCACATGCAGAAGCTGAGTTGGTGTTGTTGTAACAATACCTTCAAGCATTGTCCTTACACCGGAAACTCCTGGAAGTTTGCAGGAAGGACGATTAAATACACTTAAAATAACAGTCCTTTCGGTTGCCATCTGTAGAGGTAACTACGATATGCGTATATGACTTGAACTTTACATTAGTAATATGACGCGAAGATAAAATACATAGGTATTGCAGTCACTTGAACATCTAATTCTCTACTACATTCTTTCCTTGACGAGGAAGAGAGAGAGAATGGAAATCGACTGTCTCCATTCTCTTTGCCAAGAAAAGGAATAATATTATTCAAATGGAAATCCTCAAGTGAGAACCGAAGATCGAAAAGGAAAGTTCAAGCTTCTTATGATATTTGACATAAGACTTCATGGACGTAGTTCTATACGTCTTTTCCTGGATGAGCCTCTGACTAATGAATGAGAGCTCTTTCGAAATTTTGTTACTTATCCGCTTATGCGATAAAATGTTATTAAGAACTTTGTCAATGAGAACTAACCAATTGCATGACGGAAAGTAATCAGGAATTCGAGCATATAGCCTTCCCGATTCCCGCAGAAATCGAGGAAGGAGCAGGATTCCTGATTAGAGACTGGGCTTACGACAGGAAGGACCTTAATGTTCCCCTTCGGCAGCGCAATCCCGAAAGCGACGAGCGTTTTATGACACCGAAATCTGCTTACAGTTTTCCTGGAATTCATCAAGTGATGGATTCTATTGAACGCTCCCTTCGTAGAAAGCGAAGTAGACATCTTGACGAGACCAAACTCCTTCCTCTACTTCGACGACGCCCTCTTGAAGAGCGTTCTTGCAGGAATCCTGCCGAACGTCTTGATGCGTAGGACGCCTATCGTTCTGAAGAACGTCCTGGCAAGTGCTCTACCGAGCGTCATGACGTGTAGGATGCCGAGCGTCTTCAAAAGCGTCCTCGCTAGCGTCCTGGCGAGCGTCCAGATGTGTAAGACATCGAGCGTCTTCCAAAAAGCTTATCAATGTTTATGACGTCGAGCGTCTTCTGAAAGGCCACCCGAAAAGCGTCCTGGAGAGCCGCACGCTGCTCCTGAAGTGTGAGAGCACTATAGGAAGACGTAAGGCTATTGTCTCCAAGACGGCCATTAAAGACTTTCGTTACCTTCTAACAAAGACGGTGGCCGCCTGTGCAACATTTTGCGTCTTAGTAATGCAAATGAACATATCCAGACACGCGCTCAAAAAAGGAACGCCGAGCGTTCCGAAAGGCATCGTCGCGAGGTGCTTGCCGAACGTCCTGATTGCATTCTTTGAGCGTCTTGAAGAGCGTCCGGAATAGAAGAGCGACGAACATCAAGGGAAGCGTCATAGTGAATGACGTGCGTCAACACGAGTAACTTGAGAGGCTTCCTGGCGAGGGGAGAGCCGCTCATGAAACGCGAGCGTCCTAAGCATAAGTACGGTGATCGTCATCAGGACGAAGTCTTAAGGACGTTCGCCCCTCTTGACAAAAACGACGGCCGGCTGTGCGACATCTTGCGTCTTTGTCACGCTCATCGACACTGCAGAAGGGCATTTAAAAGGACGCCTGTGTGTTCTTGGGTATGAGGAATTCTTTGCCCTTCTCCTGTCGAAAACTAGGATAGTCTGTCCAGTGTCATCTCTGTCCGCTGCAGAGCGTCCCTTAGGGATGAGTAAGATGCTTCTTGGCGAGCTGTTTGACTATGCAAATCAGCTTGCCGGACGTCAAGCTTATGAGCTTGAACAATATCCCGTTTCGTAGTAAAAGCGAACGTCACATAACGTATACATAGCGCCATGAGGGGAGGAGGAAACCTTAGCCGATTGACAAGTAAGACCTCCTTGGAGCGTCCACCAAATTGGCGAAATCTCCTTGAGAAGAAGACGGTGCTTTCAATCCTGCTTCTTCTCCTGTTTCGTACCAGATCCCAGCTCTCCCTTTCAGTCTAGATGGAGGAAGTGCAAACGAAGTCTTCCCTTTAACCTTCCTTGAATCCATCCAATCCTGGACTCTCTTAAACGCTCTCTTCGCATAGAGCGAAGTGGCCATCTTACGAAGCCAGGGGCCTTCCTGCTTCGATGAGGCAAATTGTGAAGGTGGAGCGTCTTGGAAAGCAAGAAAACAATCCTTGCTACACGAGTAAAGACGTTCCTTCCTCTCGATAGAGCGTTGAATGTCTCGAAAGGCGTCCTTGTGAGGGTCCTGCCTTAAGGACATTTTTAATCTCTTGACCAAGACGACAGCCGCCTGTGCGACATTTTGCGTCTTTGTCACGCTTATCGATATTAAGTCAAGCCGAAGGGACGCCAGATCAGTACTCTGACGCTCCCTCCTGACAGAGAGAGGACGTGAAGCATCCTCTTCTCTGAAGCTTCTTTTTTAGAGGGCGCGAGTCCTTTCGAGAGCTCCAACCTGCGGGGAGGACGCCTCGGAGGACGAGAAGCAATCTTTCATGATTCGTGCACGTGCACGATCTTTGGCAGCCTTATCCTGCCGAAGGGACGCCAGATCGGTGGGGGGGTTCCCGTAACCCTCCTTCGGTTTTCAACTTGCCCCCTCCCTGGTCCTGGGAGTCCGACAGAGGTTTAGACCTAGAGGCGTTATAGGACCGATCTGACGCCCCCACCCCACAACACTAGGGGCAAAATCAACATCACTACACTCACAACATGATTGGAGAGCGAGCACTTTTTCAAGCTTACTTGATGTAATCCACCATAATAGAAAGGGCATTACTTCTCACAGAACTCCCTCTAGGCCCGTAAGCCATACCACAGGGTTAGGCAAAATAAAGTCTACTGGAGGTTAGTAGGTTCATTATCCTAACTTCTGTTACTGTGGAGGAAGACCTCCTGATTCTATCACGCTCTAATTTGCGTACATACGAATTATACGTCCAACAAAGAAAACATGTAAACGTCATGTATACTAAGCGAGTGTCTACCGAAGGTTTCGGTAGCCTCCCTTACCCGTTGCAGACAACAAAGTCTGAAACTAGGCTAACTAGATTCAGACATCATATGCAATGAAAAAATTTTAATTAATTTATTAGAAAGCGTATGCTCTGCTAGCCAAAATCCAAGTCAATCATTCAAAAATAGCTAGGATACTTAAGCGGCTAATGAAGTTTCAAAATCCTAGGCGGAGGTAATGGAAACAGGTGTTTTCACTACAGCGACAGAGAAAAATCTGAATAGAAAATGGAATGATTCCTGATATCCGCCTCCCAGCGGCGGGAATGGGTACTAACCACCTGGCCGCCCACTGCGTGTGCCGGGAGTTTTTGAATTCTGTCGGACTTTGGAGAATACAGCTATATATATATCTGACAGGTAAGTTTCATGAACAAAAGATAATTTAAACACTAAAGAAAATTACGAAGGATTAGCCTCAGCCCCTTCTCCCAGCACTGAATTCGCCCGAAAACATACGCTCCCAGAGCAAAGCACTTTTCGTACAAAATTTTTACGTCTCTTAGGTAATTCGAGCAAACACAGAATTACATCTCCAAAACGTAGACTCTATAAGTGCCTGCAGAGACCATGTTTTGTGAAATGCCATTGACGTAGCTATGGCTCTCACTTCATGCGCTCTTACTCTGAGAACCTTGAGGTGCTCTTCATCGCACTTAAGGTGAGCTTCCCTTATTACATCCTTTATGAAGAATGTAAGGGCATTCTTAGAAATCGATCTTTTCGGATCTCTTACAGAGCACCAAAGACTTTCTTCTGTACCTCCCAGCAACTTTTTCTTCTCCAGGTAGAACTTGAGTGCCCTGACTGGACACAAAGTCCTCTCTAGTTCTCTTCCTGTTAATGAAGATAGTCATCTATCTCAAAAGCTTCTTGGCCAAGGCTTTGAGGGATTTTCATTCTTTGCTAGAAAAAATGGTTTAAAGGAGCAAATCGCTGAATCCTTCTTAAAACCCACTTTACCTTCCAAAGCTTGCAACTCGCTAATTCTCTTAGCTGTTGCTAACGCAGAGAGGAATAAGGACTTTCTAGTTAAGTCTCTAAAAGAAGCTGCGTGAGACGGTACGAATTTTTCCGACATTAGGAACTTGAGGACCACATCCAAGTTCCAGCTAGGTTTCTTGATTATATGGTCTTTTGTGGTTTCGAAAGACCTTATAAGGTCATGGAGATCTTTATTATTGGTCAGATCTATTCCTCTATGTCGAAAGACTGAGGCCAGCATACTTCTGTAACCTTTCACTGTTGATTGACTGCCGAGGGTTACAGGTCCTTTTCCTCAAATATAGAAGAAAATCTGCGATTTCAGTTACAGAGGTACTGGAAGAGGATATTTTCTTCCCCTTACACCATCTTCTAAACAAACTCCACTTCGACTGATATACTTAGAGTGGAGACTCTTCTGGCTCTTGCAATAGCCTTCGCTACTTCTCGTGGGAAAAGCCCCTTGCCTCTGACAAGTCCTTCGACAGTCTGAAGGCGGTCAGACTTAGAGCGGGGAGGTTTTTGTGAAACCTGTCGAAGTGGGGTTGTTTGAGAAGATTGTTCCTCAGTGGAAGCGATCTTGGAAAATCTACAAACCACTCCAGCACCTCTGTGAACCAATCGAGAGCTGGCCAGAAGGGAGCGATGAGGGTCATTCTTGTTCTTCCGAGCAAGCGAACTTCCTCAATACTTCCCCTACTATCTTGAAAGGAGGGAAGGCGTTAGTGTCCAAGCCCGTCCAATCTAGCAGAAAGCTGTCCTACTGCTACTGCTTGTGGATCCGAGATCGGGGAGCAATAGTTCTCTAATCTGTGATTCCTGTTGGTCGCGAACAGGTCTATATTGGGCCTTCCCCACAGATGCCATAGTTGCTGGCAAATCTGAGGATTGAGAGTCCATTCCGTGGGTAGGACTTGTTCTTTTCTGCTCAACAGATCTGCCCGGACATTTCTCTCTCCCTGCACAAACCTTGTGAGAAGAGAGATCTTCCTTTCCTGAGCCCAAATCAGCAGATCCTTTGCTGATTCGTACAGGGAAAAGGAATGCGTCCCCCCCTGTTTCTTTATATAAGCGAGGGCTGTTGTGTTGTCCGAGTGAATTTGAATCCCCAGACCTGAGACCTGTTCCTCGAAATGAACTAAAGCTAGATGAATGGCTGTTAGTTCTTTTTTTTTATGTGCCAGGACACTTGTTTGCCTCCCAAGTGCCTGACACTTCTTCTGAACCTAGGGTCGCTCCCCACCCCGAATCTGAGGCGTCTGCAAATAACGCTAGGCGAGGGTTCTGTAAGTGAAGGGAGATTCCCTTGCTTAGTTTCTGTGGATCTAACCACCAGCGGATATTCTCCTTGATCCCTTCCGAGGTTGGAAAGGTTTCTCCCAGATTGTTGGACTTCCAATCCCATCTCTCCTTCAGATAAAATTGAAGGGGTCTTAGGTGTAGTCTTCCTAAGGAAACGAACTGTTCCATCGAGGAGAGGGTCCCCAGTAAGCTCATCCATTCCCTCGCGGAACAATGTTCTTTCCTTAAGAAGACTGCCACCTTTTCTAAGCAGCGTTCTCTCCTTTCCTGCGAAGGATACGCTAGAAAATCCCGAGAATCCATCTGAATCCCCAGATAGACAATACTTTGCTGGGGAGTCAGCATGGATTTCTCGCGATTGACTAAAAGTCCTAGGGACTTTGTCAAATTTAGAGTAAATAAAAGGTCCTCCAGACATTTTTTCTCCGATTGGGCTCTTATTAGCCAATCATCCAGATATAAAGAGATCCTGATCCCTTCCAGATGTAGCCAATAAGCTACGTTCTTCATGATGTCCGTGCAGACTTGAGGGGCAGTCGAAAGTCCGAAACACATCGCTCGGAACTGGAATACTTTCCCTTGGAACATGAATCTTAGATATTTCCTTGCTGCTGGATGAATTGGCACATGGAAATACGCATCCTGAAGGTCCAGGGACACCATCCAGTCCCCTGGACGAAGAGCAGACAGAACAGAGGAAGACGTCTCCATCGAAAATTTCTTCAAAACAAAGAAATTCAGGGCACTGACGTCTAGAACCGGTCTCCATCCCCCCGATGCTTTCGGTACCAGGAACAGCCGATTGTAAAATCCTGGAGACTGGAGATCTTGAACCAGTTCTACCGCTTCCTTGGAAATCATCTGTTCCACTGCCTGCAAAATAGCAAGCTTTCGGACCGGATCCGAGTATCTTGCAGTCAACTCCCTTGGAGTTGTCGTCAAGGGAGGATTTTCCCTGAAGGGGATCAAGTATCCTTTTTTCAGGATCGAGAGGGACCAAGAGTCCGCTCCCTTCTGCGCCCAGACTTTTGCAAAGTGGAGTAGTCTGGCGCCTACTTTTGTCTAGACTTCCCGAAGGACCTTCTAGATGGTCTACTCCTTCTAACTGGTCTGCGACCTCTAAGAGAGGTCCTAGACGAGGAGGCACCTCGAAAGGGCTGTACAAAAGAGGGTCTCTCTTTTTTCTCGATAGGCACGGCCGGCCTAAACTTCTTGGCTGAGTGAGTGAGGAGATCCTGAGTTGCCTTCTCCGTAAGAGATTTAGCAACCTCTTTAACAGTCTCCTGTGGAAACAGATGAGGGGACAAAGGTGCAAAAAGAAGAGATGTTCTTTGTAAGGGTGATACGGCTCTTGCTAGAAAAGAGCTAAAGACCGATCTCTTCTTTAAGACTCCCGTTCCGAAAAGTGAGGCAACTTCTACGGA
The DNA here is from genome assembly GCF_015104395.2 of Macrobrachium nipponense. Classification (NCBI taxonomy): domain Eukaryota; kingdom Metazoa; phylum Arthropoda; class Malacostraca; order Decapoda; family Palaemonidae; genus Macrobrachium; species Macrobrachium nipponense. Next base: position 102,801,564 of record NC_087201.1, read on the forward strand.
ACCGTCCATAACCGCTCTGTCCAAGCAAGCCAGGACGCTTGAAAGTTCCTCCATGGAGACAAAGTCAGTGTCCTGAGCTCTCTTAGCTAACGCTCCCAAAACCCAGTCCATGAAGTTGAAAACTTCCAGGGTCTTAAAGAGGCCCTTCAGAAGGTGGTCAAGCTCACACATGCCCCATGTTGCTTTAGCAGAAAGCAAAGACTTCCTCCTGGAAGAGTCCACTAAAGATGCGATGAAGGGAGGCCTAACCCCATCGGTTCCTTGGTCTCGTACCACCTTCCTGGTTTACCTGTTAACTTGGAAGGAGGGCAGGAAAAAACTGTTTTGCCCGCTTCCCTTCTAGAAGTCAACCACTCTGAAAAGGTCTTTAAGGCCTTTTTCATACAAAGAGCAGGGCGCATCTTGACGAAGGAAGACGACTTGTGAGCTTTTGTGCTCGACATCAAAGATCCTGGTGAAGGAGGGTCAGCAGGATGAAGGGAGTCTCCGAACTCCTTGAGAAGCAAAAGAGAGAGCCTCTTGTAGTCAGAAACTGCTACATCTACGTGCTCCTCCTCTTCCGATACTTGTTCCTTCAAACGGATCCACTGAAGGAGACCGTTTGGGAGTGATCGGGCTCTTCCCGGGAGAAGAACTCCTTTCCCGAGAAGGGGAGCGCTGAACGTTCGAACTTCTATACGAAGAATGAGGCTCCTGTCGGTCCGAAACACTCTTGCGCCTACTAGACTCTTGTTGTCTAGGCCCTTGCGGTTCGCCAGACTCGCGGCGCTTGATAGGCTCCTGACGCCCTGATTCAGGGCGCTTGAAAGGATCCCTGCGCCCTGATTCCTGACGCTTAACAGGCTCCTGGCGCCCTAACTCTTGACGCCTAACATACTCCTGGCGTCCTGACTCCTGGCGCCCTGACTCATGGCATCCTGACTCCTGGCGCCCTGACTCCTGGAGTCCTGACTCATGGCGTCCTGACTCATGGCGTCCTGATTCCTGCCTTCTAGCAGACTCCTGACGTCCTGAATCCTGTGGTTTGAGAGGCTCTTGACGCCCTTTCTTGCGTCTCGCTGCCTCTTTGCGCCTACCTGGCTCCTGGTCCTGTAGTCCCAAAGGATCCTGATATCTAAATCAGTTTAGTTTCTCTTCAGGTTCCTTGAACCTAAACCGATCGAGACTTCTGCTCGATTCACGGCGTCTCATAGGAGAGAGGCTACATTCTTCCTGTCTACCAGGATTCAAAGCCTTACCCGTCATAGGGCGCTTTGGAGAAGAAAGCCTATAGGGCGACAGGACTCTTCTCTCAGGAGAACAACTCCTGTCGGACGAGTCTCTCGACGAAAGCGATAAACGCCCTGGAGATTGTGAGGGTTCTCTCCTATACGAAGAGGGGCGCTTAGCGGAACTCTTAACAGGGAGCGAAACATCTTTCCTCCTTGTCGAATCCTTCGCGAAGGAGCCTACTAAAGAGGCTAACTGCTCTTGCAGATTTATCAAAAACTTCTTCGTAGGATCCTGAAGAGAGGACTCCTCTTGTCTCGTCTTCTTAGGCACCGAGGGCCAATTCTCGGGAAAACGCTCTGGGCTGGAATCAGCCGCGTCTCCTTTAGGCGCCTTCCAGGCTCTCTTCAAAGGGCGCGAAAGAGAGGCCGAACTCCATCCTCGTTTAGGAGAGGAAGAGTCTGAGGCCGAAAAACACTCCCTTAGGACGCCTTTTCCTGCGGCAATCCGAGGCAGCCTGGGACTTTACAACAAAAGGATCTTGCCGAAAGGGACGCCTGACCGTTGGGGATGTTCTGCATCCTCCCTGCGGCTTTCGACATTCCTCCTCCCCTGGTCCTGGGAGTTTGGAAGCGGTCTAGGCCTAGGAGCAATGAGGAACCGGTCAGACGCCCCCTCCACTGCACTGGGGACACTGCACAAGTCACTATCACCACTCTTACCTTCATTTAGAGCTCGTAACTGAGCTTGAAGTTTCTTGATGGAAGCTTTTACATTTTCCCTCTCTGAAGAAGAATCTTTGGATTCAGAACAGGGAGAAGCAGCTGAGGCTAAGGGAAAATCGTTAGTAGGAGAGTTAACAACTTCTTGTTCTAGAGAACAAGATCTACTAGATGACCTAGCTGAAGCCTTCCTTACTCTATCTCTCTCAAGCTTCCTAACATATGAAGATAACTCCTTCCATTCAAGCTCTGTTAAGTTCTTGCACTCAATACAGGTGTTATTAAAAGAACACTCATTCTCTCTGCATTTAGCGCAAACACTATGAGGATCTACTGCCGATTTCGGCAGCCTAACCTTGCAACCTTCCCTACTACAAACTCTAAACATAGGTGAAGCCTTAGCGTCAGACACCGTGAAAGAGTAGTCAAAACCAAAGTCGAAAAACAGTCCACAATAAGCGTATGCCAAGCCAGAGAAAAAACAGAATACGTCACCAAAAAACCAATCCAAATTCTCGGCAAACGAGTTGAAATCCAAGATGGAGGAACGAACAATAGGTGTTGTCCGTTCAACCGACAGAGAAATTATGGCTTAGAAAACGGGAATGGTTCCAGACCCCGCCACCCAGTGGCGGGAATGGTGGATCACCTGACCTACCTGTCGCGTGTGCCGCGAGTTTTGAAATTCTGTCGGGACGACCGAGTCTATAGCTAAGTATATATCTGCTTGGGTAAGTTTTCATGTACAAAAACCTCCCACTTAGGCTGATATACTTGTCTAGTGGAGGTTCTGCGGGCTCTCGCGATCGCGATTGCAACTTTACGAGAAAACCCTCTCGCTCTGACGAGTCTTTCGATAGTCGAAAGGCAGTCAGAGCGAGAGCAGGGAGGTTTTGATGATACCTCTGGAAGTGTGGCTGTTTGAGAAGATCCATCCTTCTTGGGAGGGATCTGGGAAAATCTACCATCCACTCCACCACCTCCGTGAACCAGTCTTGTGCCGGCCAAAAGGGGGCTATCAATGTCATCCTCGTCCCCTTTGAAGCCACAAACTTTTTCAGCACTAGTCCCAGGATTTTGAACGGAGGAAAAGCGTAGACGTCTACGTGAGACCAGTCTAGCAGGAAGGCGTCTACTATCAGAGCTCTGGGGTCTTCCACGACCGAGCAAAAGACTGCCAGCCTTTTGGAGATGAACGTGGCGAAGAGATCCACATGAGGAGTCCCCCAAAGAGACCAGAGATCTTGACACACATCTTCGTGTAGGGTCCACTCTGTGTGAAGGACCTGGTTCCTCCTGCTGAGCCTGTCCGCCCTCACATTCCTTTCTCCCTGAACGAACTTTGTAAGCAGGGAGATGTTCCTCTGAGACGTCCAAAGTAGAAGATCTTTTGCAAGTTCGTAAAGGAACAAGGAGTGAGTCCCTCCTTGTTTCCGAATGTAGGCAAGTGCTGTGGTGTTGTCCACATTTACTTGAACTATTTTGTTCGAAACAAGAGGTTCTAGACCCTTCAGAGCCAGGTGTACGGCGAAGAGCTCTTTGCAGTTTATGTGCCAAGACACCTGTGCTGCTTCCCAGGTGCCTGACACTTCCTTCGAGCCTAATGTTGCTCCCCAACCTTTCTCCGACGCGTCGGAGTACAACACTAGGTCTGGGTTCTGGATTTTCAGAGAGATTTCTTTGTTCTCCTTCAGAGGGGGCAACCACCATTCCAAGTGCGGTCTCATCTCCACTGGAATGGGAAAGGCGTCTGAAAGATGTCCGGTCTTCCAACTCCAAGACCTCTTGAGGAAGAATTGAAGCGGACGTAAATGAAGTCTTCCTAGTGGGAAGAACTGTTCGAGCGAGAAAGGGTCCCTAGAAGGCTCAGCCATTCCCTCGCCGACGTCTGTTCCTTCCCTAAGAAGAGAGAGACTTTCTGCAAACCTTTTGCGATTCTCTCTTGCGAAGGAAATACTCGAAAACCCCGAGAATCCATCTGAATCCCCAGATAGACTAAGTTCTGTCTGGGGGTCAGCTGTGACTTCTCGAGGTTTACGAGTAATCTCAACGATCTGATCAGGTTTAATGTCAACGTAAGGTCCTCCAAGCACTGTCTCTCTGATCTGGCCCTGATGAGCCAGTCATCCAGATACAGAGAGATATTTACACCTTTGAGGTGAAGAAACCTCGCCACATTCTTCATCAGGCTTGTGAAGACCTGAGGAGCTGTGGAAAGGCCGAAACACAAGGCTCTGACTGAAAGATCCTTCCCCCCGTCATGAAACGGAGGTACTTCTTCGATGAAGGGTAGATCGGGCCGTGAAAATTGGCGTCCTGGAGATCCAGAGACACCATCCAATCTCCTTGTCGCATGGCCGCAAGGACTGAGGCAGAAGTCTCCATCGAGAACTTCTCCTTCTGAACAAATTTGTTCAGAGAGCTGACGTCTAGTAACTGGTCTCCAGCCTCCCGAGGCCTTCGCAACCAGAAAAAGGCGATTGTAAAACCCAGGGGAGTTTTGATCCAGTACTAGTTCTATCGCTCTCTTGTCCCACATCTGATCCACCATCAATCGAAGAGTATCCCTCAGCACAGGATCCTTGTACTTGGCTGACAGTTCCCGCGGTATTGAAGTCAGGGGAGGACTGTCCAGAAAAGGGATAAGATATCCTTTCCTTATTACAGACATTGATGAAGCGTCTGTGTTGATACATGCCCAGGACTCCACAAATCCCAGGAGCCTGGCACCTACTGGTGCTTGGAGGAGAGAAGCATCACTTTCCCTTTTTAAAGGGACGAAAGGCAGACCTACCCCTCTTCTCAGGAGCCTTCCTTCTTGAGGGAGCTCTGGAGGTCGGGCCACCTCGAAAGGGCTGAACCGATGTACTCGGTCCTCTCTTTTCCGCCGCAGTAGCAGGTTTGTTCTTCCTAGCTGACTGGGTAAGAAGGTCTTGAGTCACCTTCTCAGTTAATGAACGAGAAATGTCCTTCACTAACTGAGAAGGAAACAAAAAGTCCGATAATGGAGAGTACAGTAGTGCTGACCTTTGAGAGTGGGAGACAGCTTTCGTCAAAAAGGCACTAAAGACTGTCCTCTTCTTAAGAAGACCTGCTCCAAATAAAGAGGAGATCTCAAACGAACCATCCTGTACCGCTTTGTCAATACAAGACAGAATACATAGAAGGACTTCTGGGTCGAGTCCTTCCGAATCATGGGCCTTCTTGGACATCACCCCAAGGGACCAATCTAAGAAGTTGAAAACTTCTAATACATGGAAGAGTCCCTTGAGGAGATGATCCAGCTCTGAAATGCCCCAAGTCACACGGGCAGAGTTCAAACTTTGCCTTCAAGATGCATCGACTAAGGTTGAAAAGTCCGCTTCTGCCGAAGACGGAAGAGAAATGCCCATATTCTCTCCTGTCTGATACCAAATGCCCCGTTTGCCAGCGAGTCTCGCTGGGGGCATGCAGAAGACCGTTCTGACCAACTCCTTCTTTGAATCCATCCAAGAATTTAAAGAATGAAGAGCTCTCTTCATCGAAATGGCGGGCTTCATTCGAAGAAAAGACGAAGACTTCTTCGCCTTTGCGCTCGAGAACAGAGAGCGCAGAGAAGGAGGAGCGGCAGGGGTCAAATCGTCTCCATACTCTTCCAGAAGCAGGGCTGTTAAAACTTTATAGTTAGAAAGTCCTTCTCTTCCCTGATACTTGTCTTCCGAGTTTTCCTCCAACTCGGGGTCTAGAGGAGTCTCTGAAGATAAATCAGGACGTCTTTCCTCTGGGGGAGACAAACTCCTGATAGGAGAGGGGCTGAGGGAATGATATTCCTTCCTCTTTAAAGTCTGAGCTTTAAGAGAAGCTTCCTTCTTGGTAGGCGCCAAAAGCCTAGACTTCACTCCATAAACGGATGACGCCTCACGCTTGGATGACGCTTCTCGTCCGCCAAGCGTCCTGGCTGACGTCTCGCGTTTGTCTGACTGCTGACGTCTGGATGACGCCTCGCGCCTGGAAGACGTCTCGCTCTCAACTGGCGTCCTGACTGGCGCCAAAACCTTGGCTGGCGCCTCGCGCTTACATGACGCTTTGTATGACGCCTCGCGCCTGTAAGACGCCTCACGTCTATCTGGCGTCACGTCTCTGCCATAGGGTTCCCTAGATCTCGATCTAGAAACCGAAACTTCTGCAGTATGTTTGGAAGACAAAGCTTCACGTCTACAAGACGCCTCTCGTTTTGCAGGAGAGAGAGGACGAGTCTTTTTGATTGGAAGCGAAGCGTCCTTCTTACGAGGAGGATCTCTCGCTAACACTCCCACCAAAGAGGCTAGCTGTTCTTGTACAGCCAGGAGAATTTTCCTTGAAGCTTCTCCCACGTCATCTTCAATCAGGGGAGAAGTAGAAGGCAAGCGTTCTGCTACGTCCATGTAAGGTGACGCTGACGCCACCTTCGCCTTTTTAATAGACGAGGGAGCTTCATCTGAGAAGCGCTCCGGGCTTGAATCCAATTCAGGTTCTCTCAAATGCCGTTTCAGAGGCCTAGAAAGGACCGAATCCTTCCACCCTCGTTTAGGTGAGGGAGAGAGGAGGAGAGAAACACTCTCGCAGGACGCTTTTTCTATAGCGGCCCTGAGCAGCCTGAATCGAAACAGAGCCTGCTGAAGGGACGTCTGACCGTTGGGGATTCCCCACGACCTCCTTCAGGCTTTCGACTTTCCTTCTCCTCTGGGCATGGGAGCTTGGAAGAGATCTAGGCCTGGGAGCGTCGCAGGGACGATCAAACGCCCCCTCCACAACACTGGGAGAACTCACTTCACTGTACATTTCACTTTCACTGCCCTTACCTTGTAAGTCTGCCATTTTGGACTTCATCTTATGAATAGTAGCTTTCAGATCGGCGATTTCAGAGGCGATTCTGAAAGTAAAGCTGTGAAGTCGACATATAGGGAGAATCCAACTCATCAGGATTAGATATAGGGTCAATCAAAGGCTCAATAGGCCTTGTACTCACACCTTTCAAACGTCTAGCCCTATCCCTCTCTAACTTCTTCAAATAAGAAGTTAGTCTTCCATTCTTCTGCATTTAATCCCTCACATTCATGACAGGTATTAGTAGAAGAACACTGAAACCCCCTACATTTACGACATACAGTGTGAGGATCACCGAAGCCTTTCGGTATCCTCACCCTGCAGCCTACATTCACACACATTCTCACACTCACATTTGAGTCAGACATAATGAGAAAAATCAAAAAGCAAGTCCAAATTCAATCCACAGTAGCGAATGCCAAAAACCACGATCCAGATACGTCACCAAAAAGACGAGAAACGATGATCAAAGGTTTGAAATAAGAATCTAAGTCAGGAGGTAATAACAACAATGTTGATACCACCGGCGACAGAGAAAATATGATAGAAAAACGGAATCGTTCCTAGTCCTGCCGCCCACCCAGGGCAGGCCGTAGATCACCTGACCTACCTGTAGGAGTGGCGCGGAAATTTGAATTTCTGTCGGGGACGACGGAGTCTTAGCTATGTATATATCTTGACAGGTAAGTTGATTGTTATGAAAAATGACAATTTGTCCAAAATTGCATTTTTCCTAACTATACAAACCTGAGGTCCTTTTACAATAGGAAGGTACTAGCGGCAGCTGGATAGGTCGTAAGCTTTCGAACAAGGGGTTCGGTAGATAACTGCTGTCGACAGGCGCGGCGCGCGCGACTGGGAGGTAAACAAATCACTTTTGCTTTTGGCCCAAGCAAAAACTGCAGAGTGAGGGGTGGCATGAGGTGGGACTAGTTAGGAAAAATGCAATTTTGGACAAATTGTCATTTGTTCCGACACGGCATACAAACCTTCGGTCCTTTTACAATAGGAAGACTTGGTGGGAGGAATCTGAGTCTTTTGTGAACAGACTGGTGTTCGTCCAACCTTGGAATGCCTCCCTGGTCGTAAGAGTGAGGAGGGATCCAAGCCTCTGTCCGATTGATCGGGGTGTGCACCCCGCAGGATCAATGGTCAGACCTCTGGACCAAGTACTAAGAGAGAGGCCAAGCGTATCTCTTCGTACCAGCAAACAAGAACAAGTTCCTATTGCAAGAGGCAACATAAAGTTATGGTTTGTCTCTTGTTGGCATCCACTTCCCCCCCCTTGTAGGAGGAAGTGGTGGATATTCGCTCCCATCCCTAGTGAAAGGGATAGGATGGGGCTCTGTCGAGTAGCTCACCTGCATCTCGTCCTTATCCAGCAAGGTGATGACCGTATCCCTTTACCCACAGGTAGAGGGGGAGAAAAAGATAGGAAGAGAAGCCAGTCACTCTCTCATTCACTTATCTATTCTTACAGTCCACACCAGGACTCGATGCTGTTCAGCCTGCTAGGGTCTGGGTTAGCTACACAACGTGTTGAGCAGCCACCACAGGTCCCAAGGAAAACGATCCAAGGACCTGTGGGCAATATCCAAAAGGTAGAAGGAGGTGCCAGTGGTCTGGTTGTACAGACCCCTGCCTTCAGTACCTGCGCCACGGAGAAGTTCTTGTGTAACTCGAGGGAGTGTACTTCTAGGTCATCTTGGTGCTGACGAAGAGTCTTCAACACTCAGCCTGGGATGTCGAGTTTCTTCTGAAAGCGCGGTTGCGCTTTCACAGGACAAAGCAGCATCTCCTTCGCATCGAAGGCGGTGAAGTCCATTAGGGAGGGGATTGTGAAGGACTCTAACCGATCGTCAGGAACCGAAGGGTTCTGAGTCTTCGCTACGAAGTCGGTACGAAATCGAGCGTCACGAATCCCCATCCCCTGGATGCTTGACTTCGCAGGAAAAGTCATGCAATTACCTCAGAGGAAAAGAAGGGAATGGTCGTATGACCTATCCCTCTTCTCGACTTCGGTGATGTCCTGTACCCATACTGGTCTATCCGTCTGCAGCGAAGTGTCTCACATTCTCCTATCCCCAAGCAGTGAAGTTCTTCTCGGTAGTGGATAGGACACCGACACTCAATGGTGGTGTCGATGGTATGGTACTGTGACAAGCCGTTAGGACGAAGAAAAGACTGTTATGGAACAACCGAACTAAGTCCACAGCGAAGTTCGTAACTGACTTGGGCGCTGGCTGACAGCTGCCGACTGACTGGTTCGGTAGGAGGCAAGTTGTCCAAGCACCCGAGCAAGTCACGTGACCTTCGCCTTTTAAAGGGTTATGAAAGAGACTAAACAAATAATTTGTTTGTCACCGATGCCAGAAGGCGAGGTGATGATTCTCTTAAGGCATGTGCCCAACAGGCGAAAGTCAATTGCCTTCTAGAGACCGAGGTCCCTGATGGCAAGATATCTCATAGTATAGTTGATTCTCAGCTAAGGAGAAACAACACTATGTGTCGTTGAAGACGAAGGTGTACAGAAAATGCAACCTACGTCTTCACAGCTGAACCGAGAGAAGGATTCTCAAGATTCTGAACCTGTGCTACAAACACTGAGAACGCTAACCGCTATCATTGCTGTCCGGTGAGGAACGTAGTTGCAACGAAAGCGGAGCGCTTTTCAGTAATGAAGACACAGGGAGGAAATACTGCCGAAGAACTGCTTCTCATGGGCTGAACATTTGGAAGTAGAGCTGTCAGGTCGGAGAGTAGGCAAATGTCTTCTGACACATCTCGTTAATTCGGGGCGAACAATGAATAATTGCACACCTACGAATACGAGATATTTGAAGACAACTCAGATGTCTGCAAAATCATTCGCATTATCGCGGTGCGATGCAGCGAGAGACTAGTACAGACTTCTGTTACCGTGCGGTAAACAGAAAGATGAAAGAGTCCAAGAGATATCTCTGTTGAAAATTCTCGCAATGTCGAAGGCGATGAAATCGAGCGCCACAGCAGTAGATGGTCCTTCATTATTGCGAGAATCCCCGTTAATCAGAGACCTAAGTCCATGATTGTTGGGCAGAGATACGGTTCGATAGTCAATCAAACCAGGGGAGAGAGAGACGTAACCAACCGTGCATCTCCGAGACCTAGCTGATACTGAGCTGCTATCAGGCAGTTCAATACGCAGTAGCTCTCGGTGACTCGTCATCCTGAGTTGCCAGGTAATACCATTATTCCATGAAGGAATGCGTTCGGCTAGAACCATCGAGCATAAAGAATACGCTCGAGCAATTATATTTAAACGAAACGGATTTCGGTAAATACAAAAGCTGATTTGGTGTTGTCATGACAATACCAAGTATCTAAAATCGAAACTGATAACTGCTGGGAGGTTGCAGGCAACCCCGAGTTGCAGTTCAATTAAGATACAATTCGTCTCGGTCACAAACCGTAGAGTTAACTACGGTATGCGCCTACCCCCCGGACAATTCAACTGTTAAAAGAATCATTGTAGCGAGGGTAAATACGTAGTATATTTGTAGGTTCTGTACAACAAACATCCATCCTAAATTTCTTTTCCCCTCGAGGAATGAGAATAAGGATGGAGATCGACCGCCTTCGTTCTCTAGTCAAGAGAGTGAAGGAGAAGTCTTTCCCAAAGGAAAGCTTCAATGGTGAACAGAATACCGAAGACGATAGTTCAAGCCAAACTGGAAGTTTCCCCGTCCGTTCTTCTCTATTCCAGGTTAATCGCCTACCTGTGAAGATACTCTTCTTTCAGCAGCAGTCTTCTTCCAAATGCTAGAAATTACAGGAATTCGAGCATAAAGCGAGGTTCCCCGATATCGTGTAACAATTATCGGGGATTCTCGCTCACTTTGGACCGTGGTACTCGCTAAGTGTTTGGAGATCGTAAAAAACTTGAACACTCGGAGTGCCCTAGAAATTCCGTTATAGAATTCTAAGCACTCGCGAAACCCCCACCGAATTCGTCAAACGATATCGCTGGTGGTCCTCTCGATTCCCGTAGAAATCGAGAAAGGGGCAGGATCCCTCCTCAACGAACCGGGGCTTACGTCAGGTAGGGACCCGAAGGTCCCCCCGGTAAGCGCAGCCCCTAACGTGGGATCTTACAGAGAAATCTCTGTAGGATCCCTCCCCTTTCCCTCGTAGCCGTAAGGAGAGAGGGAATGGGGAGGAATTGGATACTGGCTCGCCTTCCCAGCGGAACTAGCAGTTGGAGAAGAAAGGAGCAGCCATCGCCTTACGCAATGGCCTCTCAGAGCCTGGGAAAACGTATCGTCAGGAGAAAACGTTTTCCTGAGGAGGGTTACGAACTCATACTGTAAGGTAAGGGTCTGCCGCCACTAGTTTGAACGTTCCGTTCATGGGTGGGGCTGATCGACACCTGACAGGAGAGAGCCGATACCGTCCTCCGACTCATTCCAGTCCTCGTCGAGGTCGAAACCTCTCAGGAGGACCGAAGGGGTATTCAAATACGGTGTCCAAGACACGTAAAAACGCCTCTGTCGCAGTAGAGGAGGTGGAAGTAGTCTTGATCGGACCGGAGGCCAGAAACTGAGAGAGCCTTCTTGTCCGGAGACGAGAGACTACCTGGTTCACACAGTCGGCAAGCTCCGATCGCGGCAGATCCACCGTCGATTTGGGTTCCCTCTCGGGCCCCAAAACGACTCGAGCCGAGACGTGGCTCTGCTGGTGGGAGCGGCGATCCTTCCCCGAGGTCGGTTGTGCTGACGAATCAGCACCATAACCTCGGCAAAGTTCCTCTGGATCTCGGAAGTCACAGCATCTTGCAGAGTAGGACCGTTAAGCCCTTCGAACAAGAGCATATTCCGAGAACCTTCCTCCTAAGAAGGGGGAACAGCGATAGCCCTCTCGTCCATTTTCCCTCCACTTGCGCATACGTCCTGGCCGGTCCAAGAACCGTGCCTGGCACGTAGGGCGTCGTGGTGGGATCATGAGGGGCGCACCCCTCACGATCACTCCTCAATACCTCGCATCCTCCCGGTGTAACCCGAGGAGATTGAAGGTACGGGAGAGGCAGACCTGCGCTCCCTCCTCGCTCGCTGGCAGAACCAGCAGGCTTGGAGGGCTGCAGGCGATCGTCAACCTGCGGTGGCGATCGAGCTGCAGGCCTGGTCGAACCGTCTCGCTGTGGAGAACGGCTGGACTGAGCACAGCGGCCCCGATCTCGAGTGTCAGAAGAGCTGGTGCTGGTTGCCGTACCCGATCGCTCTCTGTGAGAGCGACGGTCAGGCGACCTGCAGGCTCCACTGTCACGGTGAGACGGTTGCTTGTCCTAACGGCACGTCACGTCGCGTCGCTGGTTCCAGCCGGCTGGCACCGGCGAACGGGGGGACCTCTTCCCAGCCTCAGCCCGTGGCCGGTCCGTGGGGGGGGACCCCGTCACGTCCCCGTGGGTAGCCAGCTGGGTCGGCTCGTGCCCGAGAGCGAGAGCTGGTCTGGTGAGAGTCGCGTGAGCGGCTGTCACCAAGTCCTTCCGCTCCGTGCCGTTGAACCTGACGCTGAGCGAGCTCAGAGTCTGGTTCTTGGCTGCACGGTCGCTGTAGGCGGGACCGTACGCTCGGTACCTCCCGCGAACGAGGGAGGCCGACGGACCCTGATGCAGTGGCAGAACCATTGACCCAGGCGAGGAAGTACCGGTGTTAGCCGGTACTCCTTTGGTCCCCGTAGTCTCCTTCCTTGCGGAAGAAGAGACGGGCCCCGCTCCCGAAGGAGCAGGAGGACCAGCGGAAGGAACCCTCCCGTCCCACTGAGGTGAGACGGTCCCGAGAAGCTCCCGAGGGAGACTTCTTAGGAGGGAGGAGGCAACCTTCTTCTTCCTCGGCTGTGAAGCCTTAGAAGTCGAAGGGGAAGAGGCGCAAGCCGACGACGATGAAGAAGATGAAGACGACGACGACGACACCTTCCTCCTCTTCTTCCGTCAGCTTCCTCAGGACAGACGTGATCTGCTATCCAGGGCGGAGCCGTGGGGCTGCTGTAGCCGAAGCCACAGGGCCCGGACGCACCTGTACAGACAGACCAAAGTTTGGGGTAGTACCACCACGAACAGGGACGACGTCAGCAGGTATGGGCATCTCAGGAACAGCAGGCACAGCCAGCACAGCATCGGTAGGGACAGCCAGCGCAGCAACTGCAAGGACAGCCACAGCAATGCATGGACAGTCAGCCCAGAATCGGAGGTACAGCAGGCAGCACCGGAAACACAGGAAGTGGAGCAGCAGCCAGCAGCATCCTGGTACCGGCGGCAGGTCCAGGGGCGAGCTCTAGGGCAGCGGAAGTGTGGTGCGGCGAGCGGCACGGCAACCACGAGCGGCGGCGGCACGCCCCCCTCTCGGTACGGCGAACGGTACTTCACAGCGGCTGTAGGCAAGACTGTTACCACGTGAGGCGAGTACACCAGGTGAGGAGGGACGTCGTCACCTGGAGTCGATATCGTTGTCGTGGTCACCACTCCATGGGTGACCGCAGTAGGCCCAGACATAGAACCGCAGCCCCTGGCACTTAGCAACGCCCTGCAAATCGTAAGGACGCCCATACCTCACCAAGGTCCACCCTCGTGGCAGTAGCGCCTGCGGAAATAACAGTAGTAGTGATTAGTGGGGGGGAAGTCCCCTCGCGCTGGGGGGGTGAGCCCCACACCGAACGAGCGGAAGACCCCGAATACAATTGTACAACGGGCACCGAATGCAAGGGCATAAGGATCAATTCCCTGACTGAGCGGAACTTGAACCAAATAAATATTGATGCAATCAATAATAAAAGGAATAACATGAAAAAGAATCTTGCATTACGATTCACTTCACAATGAATAAGGGCTCGGATCGAGTGCATTTGCGCCCTCGGTACCCGAGCGCAAGGGTAAAAGGATCCATTCCCGATTATGAACGGAAACCTTGATCCATAATGAATTGATGCAATCAAAATATATATGAAAATGAAAAAAGAATACTGCGCTTGCGATTTCACTTCATACAAAATAAAAAGGGGAAGGATCAATTCCCGGGAAATAGCACAAACATTGATCCAAGTAAATAATGCAATCTCAATAAAATATGAAAATGAAAAAGAACTGCACTTGCGATTTCACTTCATTCAAATAAAAGGGGGAAAGGATTAATTTCCGGGTAAGAGCGGAAACTGATCCAAAATGAGTATTGCTACAATCAAAATAAATATACGAAAATGAAAAAGAATACTGTACTTGCTATTCCACTTCCATACAGAGTAAGTTTTCGTGCCGAGCGCATTCGCTCGGCAACGAGCATACAGGTCAAAAAAATATAAATGAAAAGAGCACTTACTTACGATTTTCATCTACACATTTCCAACCAAAATATAAGCTTGGAGCGAGCGCTCTCCCGCCCTCGGCACCGAGCATACACAATACGAGGATCATTTCTGGGAAAATTGAATTCCCGCACTTACGCCCTTCAGTCCCGGCACTCGGGTAATCGGAGGGCGTGGAGAAACCAAGATCCTTTAATTCACAATTGAATTCAATAGAAATAAATATGAAATGATTGTACTACTTACAATTCAGTTTTCACTAGATAAAATAGAAAAAAGAAAAAAACACAACCATGCGAAAGCAACGACGATGAAGCGGGCAGAGAGCGATGATACACGTCTAACAAGCCAGCAGGCCGAAAGCAAAAGTGGTTTGTTTACCTCCCAGTCGCGCGCGCGCGCCTGTCGGACAAGCAGTTAACTACCGAACCCCTTGTTCGAAAGCTTACGACCTATCCAGCTGCCGCTAGTACCTTCCTATTGTAAAAGGACCGAAGGTTTGTATGCCGTGTCGGAACAATGCAATTTTCGACAAATTGTCATTTGTTCCGATACGTAATACAAACCATCGGTCCTTTAACAATAGGAAGACTCACTTCTTGGTGGGAGGAATCTGAGTCTTTTGATAAACAGACTGGTGTTCGTCCATCCCTGGAATGCCTCCTGGTCGTAAGAGCGAGGGAGGGATCCAAGCCTCTGTCGATTGATCGGGGTGTGCACCGCAGGATCAATGGTCAGACCTCTGGGACGAGTACTAAGAGAGAGGCAAGCGTATCTCTTCGTACCAGCAAGCAAGAACTTGTTCCTGTTTGCAAGAGGCAACATAAAGTATGGGTTGTCTCAAGCTGGCATCCACTTCCTCCCCCTTGTTGGAGGAAGTGGTGGATATACGCTCCTATCCCTAGTGAAAGGGATAGGATGGGGCTCTGTTGAGTAGCTCACCTGCATCTCGTCCTTATCCAGCAGGGTGACGACCGTGTCCTACCCACAGGTAGAGGGGAAGACAAAAAGATGGGAAGAGGAGCCAGTCACACTCTCATTCATCATCCATTCTTACGGTCACACCAGGACTCGTTGCTGTTCAGCCTGCAAGGGTCTGGGTTCGCTACACAACGTGTTGAGCAGCCACCACAGGTCCCAAGGAAAAAGATCCAAGGACCTGTAGGGAATATCCCGAAGGTAGAAGGAGGTGTATGTGGTCTGGTTGGACCAGACCCCTGCCTTCAGTACCTGCGCCACGGAGAAGTTCTTGCGGACAAGGCAGCATCTCCTTCTCATCGAAGGCGGTGAAGTCCATTAGGGAGGGGATTGTGAACGACTCAAACCGATCGTAGGGACCGAAGGGTTCCGAGTCTTCACTACGAAGTTCGGTACGAAATCGAGCGTCACAGATCCCCATCCCCTTGATGCTTGACTTCACAGGAAAAGTCATGCAGTTTCCTCAGGGGAAAAGAAGGGAATAGTCGCATGATCTATCCCTCTTCTCGACTTCGGTGATGTACAGTACCCATACTGGTCTGTCCATTTGCCACAAAGAGTCTCGCATCCTCCTATCCCCATGCAGCGAAGTTCTCGGTAGTGGATAGGACACCGACACTCCATGGTGGGTGTCGATGGTATGGGTACTGTGACAAGCTATTAAGACGAAGTAATGATTGCTCTGTAAAAACCGAACTAAGTCCACAGCGTAGTTCGTAACTGACTCGGGCGCTCTGACAGCTGCCGACTGACTGGTTCGGTATCAGAAGTGAGGCAAGTTGTCCAAGCATCCGAGTAAGTCACGTGACCTTCGCCTTTAAAGGGTTATGCCGAGAGACCAAACAAACAATGTATTTGTTTGTCACCAATGCCGGACGGCGAGGTGATGATTCTCTTAAGGCATGTGCCCAACAGGCGAAAGTAAATTGCCTTCTAGAGACCGAGGTCCCTGAAGGCAAAACATTCTCATAGTTGTTGAATCTCAGCTAAGGAGAAACAACACTATGTGCCGTTGAAGACGAAGGTAGATATTGAATGCAACCTACTTCTTCACAGACGAATCGAGAGAAGGATTCTCAAGATTCAGAACCTGTGCTTACAAATGACTGAAAACGCTAACCGCTATTTCATTGCTGTCTGGTGAGAAGTCGTAGTTGCAATGAAAGCGGGGGATTCTTTAGTAATGAAAACACAGGGGAGAGCCGCCTGAAGAACTGCTTCTCATGGGCTGAACGTTTGGAAGTAGAGCTGGCAGGTGTGGGAGAAGGCGATGTCTTTCAATACATCTGCTAAACCGGGGTGAACAATGAATAATTGCACACCTCCGAATACGAGATATTTTGAGGACAAACTCAGATTCCGCAAAAATCATTCGCATTATCGCAGTGCGATGTAGCAAGAGACTATTACAGAATACTGTTACCGTGCGGTAAACAGAAAGATGAAAGTCGAAGAGATATCTCTGTTGTAAATTCTCGCAATACTGAAGGTGATGAATTCGAGCGTCACAGCAGTAGATGGTCATTCGTGTATGCGAGAATCCCCGTTAATCAGGGACTTAAGTCCGTGATTGTTGGGCAGAGATACGGTTGGTATTCAATCAAAGCAGGGGAGAAAAACATAACCAACCGTGCATCTCGAAGCGGCAGCTGGTACTGAATTGCCTTGGGCAATTCAATACGCAGTAGCTGTCGCTAACTCGTCATCCTGAGTTGCCAAGTAATCCTTTCCACGAAGGAATGCGTTCGCTAGAACCACCGGTAAATACAAAAGCTGAAATGGTGTTGTCGTGACAAAACCATAAGTATATAAAATTGAAACTGGAAACTCCTGGGAGGTTGCAGGCAACCCCCGAGTTGCAGTTCAATTAGAATACTCCTCGTCTAAGTCACAATCCGTAGAGTAACTAGGATATGCGCCTATCCCTCGGACAATTCAACTGCTTAGCAGAATCATGTCGCGAGGTTAATATACGTAGTATATTTGTAGGATTCTGAACAACGATCTCCATCCTAAATTCTTTTCCTTCAAGAAAACAAAATAAGGATTGGAGATCGACCACCTTCGATCTCTATCAAAGAGAGTGAAGGAGAAGTCTTCCTCGAAGGAAAGCTTCAATGGTGAACAGAATAACGAAGACGATAGTTCAAGCCAAACTGGATGTTCCGTCCGTTCTTCTCTATTCCAGGTTGGTCGCCTACTGTGAGATAGTCTTCTTCAGCAGCAGTCCTTCTTCCCAATGCTATAAAGAAATTCCAGGAATTCGAGCATAGGCGAGGTTCCCGATTATCGTGTAAGAATTATCGGGGATTCTCGTCTCGCTCACTTTGGACCGTGGTCTCGCCTAAGTGTTTGGAGATCGTAAAAAACTTGAACACTCTGAATGCACTAGAAATTCCGTAGAATTCTAAGCACTCTGCGAAACCCCCACCGAATTCGTCAAACGATATAGGCTGGTGGTCCTCTCGATTCCCATAGAAATCGAGGATGGGGCAGGATCCCTCCTCAACGACTGGGGCTTACGTCAGGTAGGACCCGAAGGTCCCCCGGTAGCGCAGTCCCCAACGTGGGATCCTACAGAGAAATCTCTGTAGGATCCCTCCCATTCCTCGTAGCCGTAAGGAAAGAGGGAATGGGGAGGAATTGGATACATCTCTCGCTTCCCAGTGGGACTAGCAGTTGGAGAAGAGTAGGAACAGCCATCGCCTTGCGGCGATGGCCTCTCAGAGTCTGGGAAAACGTATCGTCAGGAGAAAACGTTTTCCCAAGGAGGGTTACGAACTCGCCCTGTAGGTAAGGGTCTGCCGCCACTGTGAACGCCGTCTGGCGTTCTGGGTGGGGCTGATCGACACCTGACAGGAGAGAGCCGATACCGTCCTCCGACTCATTCCAGTCCTCATCGAGGTCGAAACCTCTCAGGAGGACCTAAGGGGTATTTAAATACGGTGTCCAAAGACACGTAGAAACGCCGCTGTTGCAGTAGAGGAGGTGGAAGTAGCTTGTTCGACCGGCCAGATCTGAGAGAGCCTTCTTATCCGGAGACGAGAGACTCTGGTTCCAGACAGAATCGGCAAGCTCCGATCGCGGCACACCCACCGTCGGTTTGGGTTCCCTCTCGGGCCCCAAAACGACTCGAGCAGAGACGTGGGCTCTGCTGGTGGGAGCGGCAATCCTTCCCCGAGGTCATTTGCGCTGACGAATCAGCGCCATAACCTCGACAAAGTACCTCTGGATCTCGGAAGTCATAGCATCTTGCAGAGTAGGACC
>NC_087201.1:102820416-102837394 GCF_015104395.2 Macrobrachium nipponense
TATAAGAAGAATATACATAAAAAATTGGGTAAGGTTTACAACACTTAAGTGGAAAGAGTATACTAGGGGTATACAAATTTCAGATACCATCACACAGTTAGCCGAGTTTGATTGTGGTATACAAAGGTATGAAAAGGAATAAAATCAGTAAGTGGTGAGATGAGTGACAGGATTTGTGAGGGGTAACAAAAAATTGAAGTGCATATAGAAATATCAGGTACATAGTGGAAAGGTGGTAAATAATAAAAACAAGGTGCAAATCTTAGCATGCACTTTTAAGAAGAAAAAACATGATATTGTAATGATACAATTAAGTTTGTTCATACTTACCTGGCAGATATATATATAGCTGTATTTTCCGAAGTCCGACAGAAATTAAAAAAACTTACGACACACGTAGTGGGAGTCAGTGTTAGTACCCATTCCCGCCGCTGGGAGGCGGGTATCAGGAATCATTCCCATTTTCTATTCAATAATTTTTATTTCCACTGTCTCCTGAGGGAGGTGGGTGGGTACTTGATTATATATATCTGCCAGTAAGTATGAACAAACTTAATTGTATCATTTACAATATCATTTTGTTCATGAAACTTACCTGTCAGTATATATATAGCTGAATCCCACCTTTTGGTGGTGGGAGTAGACAGAATAGAAGATTTTTAGGAAACATATATATGCAGATAAATGATATGCTTGATTCCTTACCTGTTAGCATCGCTGACTTCGTGGTTACTGCGCGTAAGTCTGCTTGTGCTACTAGAGTTTGCCAGCGAGGTAGAGACCTATATGCTGGTGCACTCAAGATGATCTGTCAACGGGGGCGGCGTGACCACGATGTGACTAGACCATTGACCATACAATGAGGGCAACGAAGTAAAAAACCACCTGGCCTAGTCTACCAAAGGTATTCCTCTAAACTAGACTAAAGAAGGGAGATCCGCCTCGGGCGGTCAACCCCACAACCAAAAAAACACACACAATTAAAAGCTCACCTAACCACTAAAGGAAAGGATGAGTGCTACCTCCTGCCCCCAAAACAGTGTCTGCAGCGACGTATGGTCCAAGCGACGAGCAATGTTCGTATGTCGCTTTCACCTCCCGCAGGTAGTGTGAAGCGAACACCGAGTTGCTCCGCCAATATGTGGCACTCAAAATGTCACTGAGTGCCTATTTCTGTGAAAGGCTATCGAGGTCGAAATAGCCCTCACCTCGTGGGCATTCACTTTTAAAAGCTTCATGTCACTATCACTACATGTGGAATGAGCTTCCTTAATGGTGTCTCTCAAGAAGAAAGAAAGCGCGTTCTTTGACATGGGAAGATCAGGCTTCTTCACAGAGCACCACAAGTTGCCCGAAGGTCCTCTTACAGTCCTTCGTTCTGTCTAAATAGAATTTGAGAGCCCTGACAGGGCACAGGACTCTCTCTGGCTCATTACCCACGATCTCTGTCAAAACCCTTGATTTCAAATGTCTTGGGCCAAGGGTGGTTGACAGGGTTTTCGTTCTTTGCAAGTAACATAGGGCTTAAAGAACAAACGCATCAGAGTTCTTAAACCCCAACATGCTGCTTATAGCCTGGATCTCACTAACTCTCTTCGCCGTCGCCAGAGCAGTTAGAAAAAGTGTCTTCCTTGTAAGGTTTCTAAGCGAAGCTAAGTTGAGAGGTTCAAAATTACTGGACATCAAAAACTTTAGAACAATGTCTAAGTTCCAAGAAGGAACTCTTGGTTGAGGTACCTTCGAAGTCTCGAAAGACTTCAGAAGATCATGAAGGTCTCTGTTATTGGCTAAGTCCAGTCCTCTATGCCTAAAGACTACAGAAAGCACACTTCTGTAGCCTTTTATCGTAGGCACCGCTAAGCGAACTTCATTCCTCAAGTAGAGAAGGAAGTCTGCGATCTGGCTCACAGAGGTAGAGGTGGAGGAAATGCCTTTCTTCCTGCACCAGCTCCGGAAAACAGAACCCACTTGGATTGGTATATACGGCAATAGAAGAAGGTCTCCTTGCCGTTGCGATTGCTTTCGCCACAGGTCTTGAAAAACCCCTCGCTCTGGCCAACTTCTGGATAGTCTGAACGCAGTCAGACTCAGAGCGGGGAGTTTTTGTGATACCTCTCGAAGTGGGGCTGTTTGAGTAGATCTATCCTTGGAGCAGAGTCCTCGGAAAGTCTACTAGAAAAGACATGACCTCTGTGAACCCAGTCGGTCGCTGGCCAGAAGGGGGCGATGAGATCATCTCGTTCCCTCTGATGCCGCGAATTTCCTTATTACTTCCCCTAGGACCTTGAACGGGGAAAAGGCATATACGTCTAGTCCCGTCCAGTCCCAAAGAAGGGCGTCTACTGCTACTGCTCCTGGGTCTAGAACTGGTGAGCAGTACAGCGGAGTCTCGTTGTCCTGGAAAGTTGCGAAGATGTCTACGAGAGGACATCCCATAACTTCCACAACCTCTGGCATACTTCCTGATGAAGGTCCACTCCGTCGGCAGAAGTTGACCTTGTCGACTGAGCAGATCTGCACGGACGTTTTCTACCCCTGATATGAATCTCGTCAGGATAGAGACGTCGTGTTGCCTTCGCCCATAACAGGATCTCCTTTGCAAGGAAGAACAGGGATCGAGAGTGGGTTCCTCCCTGTTTCTTGAGGTATGCCAGGCTGTGGTGTTGTCCGAGTTGATCTGCACCACATTGCCGGAGACTTCGTTCTGAAAGAACTGGAGCGCCAGATGAACTGCTGCCAGCTCCTTGAGGTTTATGTGCCAGGACACCTGTTTCCCTCTCCAGGTGCCTGACACTTCCTCCCCCCCCAGTGTGCTCCCACCCCGCGGAAGACGCGTCGGAAAACAACACTAGGTCGGGGTTCTGAAGCTTGAGGGAAAGACCCTCTGCGAGCTTCAAAGGGTCGGTCCACCATCTTAGATGTTCCTTTACCTCTTCTGATACACCAGAAATCGAATCCAAAGTGTTTTGGTTGCTTCCAATTGTCCGCAAGGAAGAATTGAAGAGGTCTGAGGTGCAACCTCCCTAGGGAAACACTTCTCCAGTGAGGAAATGGTCCCCAGCAGACTCATCCATTCCCTCACCGAGCATGATTCCTTCCCCAGAAAGGTTGACACTTTGCTTAGGCAATCTAGTTGTCGCCCCTGGGACGGAAAAGCCCGAAAAGCCACTGAGTCCATCTGAATCCCCAGATAGACTAAAGACTGAGAAGGGTCAGATGACTTTTCGAGGTTCACCAGAAGCCCCAGGGACTTCGTTAACGACAAGGTCGTGTGAAGGTCCTCCAGACACCGGTCTTTCGAGGAGCTCGTACGAGCCAGTCGTCCAGGTAGAGAGAGATCCTGACTTTGGAAAGATGAAGCCACCTCGCAATGTTCTTCATC
This sequence comes from Macrobrachium nipponense, assembly GCF_015104395.2. Taxonomy (NCBI): domain Eukaryota; kingdom Metazoa; phylum Arthropoda; class Malacostraca; order Decapoda; family Palaemonidae; genus Macrobrachium; species Macrobrachium nipponense. Next base: position 102,823,799 of record NC_087201.1, read on the forward strand.
AGTAGGGTGAATACCAATGGGAGCAGTGCTGAGTCCAAAAGCAGAGAGCCCTGAATTGAAACACTTTTCCTTTCAGGACAACCGCAGGTATTTCCTGGACTGGGGTGGATGGGGACGTGGAAATACGCGTCCTGGAGATCTAGTGAAGCCATCCAATCCCCCGGTCTTAAGGCTCCCATCACTGACTGAGGGTCTCCATCTTGAACCTCTGCTTGATGACAAAGAGGTTCAGGTTGCTGACATCGAGTACCGGTCGCCATTCCCGACTGCTTTGGCACCAGGAACAGTTGTTAAAGTAAAATCCTCCGGGAATTCAGGTCGGAGACCTGTTCTACGGCGTGTTTCACGATCATCTGATCTAACAGATCGTAAAGCACTTGTTGCTTTTCTCCCCGATAAGAAGGAGACATGTCCCTGGGTGTCGTAGACAGCGGGGTGGTTTCAGGAACGGGATCCGGTAACCCTCCTTTAAGATGTCCAAGGACCATTTGTCCGCACCTCTCTCTTCCCAGGCTTGCGCAAAAGCTGAAGCCTGGCTCCAACCGGTGACTGAAGGACTTCTGCTTCACTTCTTGTTCTTGGCAAGCGCAGTGGCTCTGCCTCTGGAAGTACCTCTTCCTCGAGGGGCTGGTCTCGAGGAAGAACTACCTCGAAAGGGCTTCGATTTCTTGAGAATCGAAAACTCCCGAGGACGAAGAACCGCAGGTCTCCTTGAAGATTGTGCGAGGAGATCTTGCGTGGCCTTCTCCTTGTAGGCTGGTTAGCAATGTCTTTTTACCATAGCCTGGGGGAAAGAGATGATCCGAAAAAGGAGCGAAGAGCAAATCTGCTTTTGTGACGGAGAGACAGATTTAGCTGTAAAATTGCAAAACAGGGATCTCTTCTTCAAGAGCCCTGTGCAAAAGTGAGCTGTAAGCTCCTCCGAACCATCTCTGACGGCCTGTCCATACACGACATTACGCTGGACAGCTCCCCCAGACTAATTGAGTCGGAACTCCTAGACTTGGCATCCAGAACTCCCAAACACCAATCTAGAAAGTTGAAGACCTCTAACGTCCGAAAGAGGCCTTTAAGGTGGTAGTCCATTTCCGTAGTAGACCAGGAAACTTTCGAAGAGGACAGGTGAGACCTCCTCGAGGCATCCACAATGCTAGCAAAGTCTCCTTGAGCTGACGAGGGAAGTCTAATACCTACGCTCTTCTCCCGTTTCATACCAAATGCCAGCCTTCCCACTAAGTCTCGAAGTGGCAGGGCAAAAGAAGTCTTTCCCTGAGACTTCCTTTTCTCCATCCAGTCATGGACCGTTACGAAGAGCCCTCTTAGTTGAAAGGGACTTCTTCATTCTGACAAATGCCGAGACCTTGTTGATCTTGGAAGAAGAAAGTTGTGAAGGAGAGAGCGAGGAGCTTCCGGGTGAAACGTCTCCAAACTCTGATTGAAGAAGGCGGGTCAATACCTGGTAGTCGGAAGAGACTGCCGCCAAAGGTTTCTCATCATCCCACTTCAACCGAAGCGTCGCTAACCTCTGCTTCCGACACAGGTGAAGTTGGAGGAAATAAGGCTGGACTAAGACTATCTGGTCTAAGTTTCCAAGAGCGCGTTGCTGTGAAGTGGAAGGTCAAAGCTGACTCCTTAATAGAAACATCCGGTCGTATCTCTAAGACCCGAAGTAACTTGCAAAAGTCTCATCAAAAACAGTGGGGGAGACCGACGAAAATCCACATCTTCGTCCACCCGAGCGTCCGCTGGCGCACACCTGGCGTCCGCTGGCGCACACCTGGCGTCCACTGGCGCACGCCTGGCTGCAACTAGCGCGGGATTGGCGTCCACTCGCGCGCTGCTGGCGTCCGCTGGCGCACGCTGGGGCGTCCACTGGCGTGCGAATGACATTTACTAAAGCGCGGCTTAACATCTCGCGCGCTCTGCTTCCGCTGGTGCACTCTTAGATCCACTGGCGTTCGCTTGGCTTCCGACTGAGCGTCAGGATCGTGGAACTTGCACCGAAGCGTTCACGCAAGTATCGAGCTCTCGCACCGCAAGCTTACGAGCGGGTAATACCGCTTCATGCGCAGAGCGAGCAAAATCCTCTTCACGTCCTCCAGAGAGCCGCTGGGGAGTCGCACGGACTCTAGCAGGCGAAGGAAATAAGTGGAGAGATAGACGAGCGAGGAGAGGGAGAGACCTTCTAGATCTCTTCACAGGCAGACGGTTCATCTTTTTCTCCTGGGACGTGGTTGCGTCCCCTTTCTTAGCAAGAGCATCAGCAAGTTGTTGCTGCAAAGAGCGCAGGATCTTCTCAGTAGGAGAGGATTCCTTGTCAGGTGACGGGCTGATCCTGTGAGAAGACGAGGGGCGAGGGGACCCGCTTCCTTCCTTTGTCCCAGGAAACTGCCGTTAGAACGCGCTCTCGAGGAGCGGACTGGGTGGACGCTCAACAAAGTCCTCAATCCTATGACCTCCTTAACGCTTCTGCTGTGGCGGGAAGGCTGTGCGCAACAACACTCTCAGGCGATGATCGCCTCTCGAGAGCCAAAACTGGACGTGAAGCGTCACGATCACCAACGCTCCTTTTCAGCGGGCGTGAAACAGAATGAGAGCTCCACCCCTTGTGCGGGAGGAAGCCTCTGAAGAAGAGAAACACTCTTTCAGGAGACGTGCACGCGCACGCTCCTTGGCAGTCTGTGTAACGTCAACAGATACTGCCGAAGGCACGTCAGATCGGTGGGCGTTCCCCGTAACCCTCCTGCGGCTTTCGACATGCCCTCTCCCTGAAACCTGGGATTTGGTCCGGCAGCGGGGTCTAGGCCTAGAGGCGAAATGGGGCGATCCTGACGCACCCTCCACCAACGAAGGAGCACTGTCACTGCACTTTGCACCTTCACTTTTGCCTTCTAAGGCGAGCACTTTAGATTCTAAATTACGAATCGACTCTAAGATAAGTGTAAGGTATTACCCTCCACAGACACTGTTTCAGGGCCCGAAGGCAACACTACAGGGTTAGGAGTAGTGATTAAAGGAGGGTTAGTAGGAGAAACATGAACTTGCCTGACGTTTACCTGAAACGCTCCTGGAGGAAGACTCCTTAACCTATCCCGTTCAAGCTTACGCAGATAGGACTCATACGCTCTCCATCCAGAATCAGAAAGACACTCACATTCCTTGCAGCGACTTTCATACATACAATCATGCTCTCTGCAACTCTTACACAAAGTATGAGGGTCTACTGATGCTTTCAGTAGCCTACCTCGACAATCACTCTTGGTACAAAACCTGGCGCTAGCCGAACTAGAACCGGACATCTTATTTAAAGAGAAATCAAGCCAAAATCAATCAAATCCACAATTAACGTGTGCCTAGCCACCCATTACCAAAAGTCAAGATACCAAAAAATCAAAAAGGGGGTACTTATAGTAGCCAAGTTTCAAGCCTAAATTCAAGACGGAGGTGCTGAAAAAAACTGTGTTTACAACACCGGCGACAGAAAAATTATGAATAGAAAATGGGAATGATTCCTGATACCCGCCTCCCAGCGGCGGGAATGGGTACTAACCACCTGACTCCCACTACGTGTGTCGTAAGTTTTTTTAATTTCTGTCGGACTTCGGAAAATACAGCTATATATATATCTGACAGGTAAGTTTCATGAACAAAACATGATGTAATAGCTTATAGAAAGGGAACAGTGTGGGTCTAGACAAGAAAAATGTCTGAGAATAGTATAAGTAATTATCATCAAAAAGTTGTGTAAGAAAGTACCATAAATGGACTTAAAAAAGGCTTAAGACAGAACCAAAAGGATGAAATATAGTGTGAAAAGGATGTATGGTGTAATAGATAGGTTGTTTAAAGCAATCAAAGATGAATTGTAATTTGGATAATGGAAAAACTACAGCAGTTAGCTCAAAGATGAATTCTAATTTGGATAATGGAAAAACTACAGCAGTTAAACAAGTAAACTATTTGGTTGGATGAGAGACTAGAGGAAGTTGGAAAATAGGTGAAACTATGAAGATAGTAAGTTGTAAGCAAAGGATCTGGAAAAGAACTGGGGTGTTCACGGGATCCAAGGAATGAGCGGAAGTTGAAAAATAGGAGAAACCATGAAGAGAGCTGGATCCAAGGAATGGGAAAATAACCTCCAGAGAAATATGTAGATGTACTTAGTCAAAGTCAGTCCAATAACATCAGATAAAGTTGGAGGACATGTCTTGCACAGACAGACATGCACAGTAGGCCACAGAGATGTTGAGTAGGGTGGTTGGACTCCTTTATCCTCAGCCTCTGATATGAAGAATATTAAAAGGGCTTTGGACTGCTGATCCAAGTGGAAATACTGGAGGATATAATAGTTGGGGAATGAAAAACAATCAATTTAGAAGTGCCGATGGGAGCAAGGAGAGAAAGACTCAGAAGTGGTTGATAGATGGCACTGAAAAGGTACTGGAACAGATCAACCTTAACAGCCGGGAAGAGAGACACTGTGTGCAATTTAGTGGCAGTTCATGCAAGAATGGACAGGGTTGAAACACTCGAGTGCTTTGTCTCTTCAACTCTGGATGCCTGCGAGATGACTATTTAAAACCCAACAGGCAAAGGCACAGGTCAATGGCCTTAGTCAGCTACAATATGCATACTACAAGAACTGGCTATCATTCATCGTATAATAGTACATCCTACCACATAAATATAAATGAAAATTTTTTTAAATGACCTCCAATCCCTTGCATATGGGGTGTCAAGAATCTCCTGGCTTATGAATAGCATTGATAAACATAAAATATTAAATAAGAACATAGGAACCCTGAATCATACTGAATGTGTAGAACATACAAAAGAAAAATAAAAAAAAAAAAGGTTGGATGGGGATAATATGTGCATCTATTCAGGGAGAACACATGGAATTGGTAGAGGAGAGAGCATGATCTTTACCCTAAATGCAGAAAAAGCACTAACTGGCTGGATGGCTGTGAAAAGCATATTAATGCTGAAAATAGTATATGTAAGTACTGTATCCAAATTCTGAGCCGCAGAATGTTACAGATGAAATACACATACAAATATGAGAAATGTTGCTGGTGATATGAAGTTAAGAGGAACAATGTGAGTATCATGTAATGTGCAACAATGGCCTGGGAGAAACAGTAAACCAAAAGGGGGGGGGGAAATTTTTTTTTGGGGGGGGGGGGGGGGGGGGGATTTTTTTTTTTTTTTTAATCAGATTTTGTGCTGCAATACTTTGACAATTTAAAATACTCTTTTCCAGTGAGAGGACATCTGTAAATACATTTGGACTTCTCTCAAATTACCATTAATAAGAAAGAAAAAGAACACTATGATCACCAACTTTTCACTGGCACAGTAAAGTTTAAATAAATAATACATACATATACAGTAGTACCTCGAGATACGAAATTAATCCGTTCCGAGGTGCCCTTCGTATCATGAGGTTTTCGTATCTTGGACCACATTTTACATGTAAAATGGCTAATCCGTTCCAATACCTCCAAAAACACCCCAGTAAATTATATTTCCAGGCCTAAAACACATGTTCTAGGGTTACGATGCCGATCCGACGGAAGAAATATGACTCCAAAAAGGCAAAATACTGTACATACTTGAGTAATACTCAACTGCATGTAATGTTCAACCCCATTTTTACTGCATATATTAGGACTTTAGCATATGTCCCTTAGCAATAAGCCTAGCCTATGTTAGCGGTTGCTACTGTAGCCTAGTCTATGATTCTGACATCTAAACCTAAGAAGCTAAAAGCTTAGAATATGCCAATAAAATGTATAATAATCAGTATGTACTCATTTCAAATAAACAAACAAAAAAACCCCTTCCAATAGATTGTTTACATTCAGCTCTTACCGTCTTACGAGTACCGAACGAACGCCAAGCAATCATTTTTCCTAGGACACAGTAAGCCATACATTTTCATTAGTATGTGTCTTCAACTAATGAAACTACCAAACATTATAATAACCATTCATTTCTATTCTTTATTCTATCTTTACCTAATGGAGATACCGAGTTACTGACAGCTATAACGAAACATATACGTAACATAATATTAAAACAGAAGAAGAATTCTAAAAAATACGTATTTGTTGGGCAGTCTGATTTATTTTATATTTTATGATATCTAATTCACAATTTTTTTATTAAATGTATTGCATGTACTCATTTCAAATAATTATTAAGTAACCATTAACTATAATAAACAAACAAAAAAAAGCTTCCAAACTTCTGTTTACATCCAGCACTTACAAGTATCGAACGATCGCCAAGCAATCACTTTACACAGTAAGCCATAAATTTTCATTATCTCTCTTCAACTATATTGAAACTACCAAACAGTATAACCTAACATTTCATTTATTCTTTATTCTATCTTTACCCTAATGTTTTTTTTTTATTATTATCTGTTGCATGAATAAGTTTTCCAATTTACAGCATCCTTTTACCAATAGAATACTTAAAGCACAAGGGGTAGATGCTGACCAATAGGAATGCAGGATCTTAAGGGGTGACTAGCATCAGGAACCAATGGGAGATCAGGAGGATGGTGGCGAGTTTACTCAGCTGGCGGCGCGGGAGTTTTAACATTGTTCTTGGTGGTCCGGGCGAATCTCGGGACTTTACAGCAACAATCTTTCGTATCTTGAAAACTTTTTGTATGTAGAGCTGTAAAATTTTTATTTTTTCGTATTTGCTTTCGTATCTCGATTTTTCTGTAAGTTTTTCGTAGTTGACCTTTCGCATGTCGAGGTACCACTGTACAAAAATTCATATAATACGTAGGTTTAATACATCTAAGCTTCCTCAACATAAATCTTGAGAGGCTTTTGTAACTGAATGTCAAATTAGATTTCCTGGTCTGGAAACTACATAAAAGGAGGAGCATTGCAGAATCTCTTCATTTATGAGCATCAGCATCAACACACTGCCAGACCATTTGATTTTACAGTATGTACTAGGAATGAAAAAACCTCTGTAACACCACAGAACCATAACAGAATTTGGATACTAAGCTCTACCAAATTCTCAAGACCATTTTTAAGGCACAGACACTAAAAACAATTTGACAAGTTCCTGTTGAAAATGAACTTACAGAAGATGGTCAAAGATGACTACTCCCTAGCACGGTCACACAAGGTTCCTAAACTTACACATATTTATGCTGGATACCAGACTTACACAAAAATTCAGCTAACTCTCCCAGAGGTTACCAACTTTACTATAAAGGAAGCATGCATCAGTTTCAAAATACTCATACTCACTTCTTTCATGCTCTCCACCTGCTTGAACATTCCCTGAGCTTGGTACAATGAATCTGCAGAAGAGTCATGTCTCGCAAGCGGTGGGCTAACTTCGAGCATCAGTCAGCACCTGCTGTAACACCGACATATTGTCTGCCCAGGAAGAGAAAACAAAATTATTCTTATCCACTTCAATAGAGGAAAAAAAATAACACTGCAATACTGATCCAGCATTTTTACATTCAAAACACAGCAAATTTGAACTATATTGTACTTATGATATTTGTCCCATAGCCATTTCTATGACTTCATTAATAAGAACATTTCTTTTCGGGGGTTAAAAATAAAGCTTACTTTTTTCAATGTTGTGAAACTTCTCATAAATATGAATGGAGCCACAGCCAAAGCTGACAGGGATATTTTATCAGATATTATACTGTACTATGAAAAGACAAGAATAGCTTTTGCATCATTATTTGTGTTACAAACAAAATACTACACAGATGATGCACTGTGGCTACCAAGTTGTTTAGGACCTAAAATTCAGTACATATGTACATTCAGTATTCAATAAAAAATATTCTATCTTGCAGACAGTGGTACATTTTGACATGCACAGCGGAATCATTATTTACCTGCAACTAAGTACAGTTAATTTTTTGTGACATCTATTAAACCTAGTCCATCAAACCAAGGGGATCTTCAATAAAATCTGCTACAGCAAATATTTCTACAGTAGTATTCAGAAAGTAATTTATGATATATAACTAAATTTAAAAGGTTTCATAATGTCTATGATATCAGAACTATAAAATAAAATTTTCTTAACAATTGTGAAAGAAACAATCTATCCTGGAAAAGATCATTACTGTAGTCAAACCAAAATGACTAAGAAGATGTACTAGTACATTTTAGAGGCTGCCACTTTTCCCAGATTTGTCTCATAAAATCTTGACCTAAGTTGAGATATCATGTACATGGCAGAAATGTTCCCTATGCCTTAACCTGGGGTGAAAAGGTTAACATTATTGTTCTTCTTTTCTAACATAAGACTGAACATAAAATGAGCAAAAGAACTGAAATTTGATGACAAGTAAAGGATAATAAGAAAAGTAAAAAAAGAAAGTTACAATAAAGGAAAAAGTGAAATCATACATTAAACAGTTCTGCTAACAAGGTAGGATAAGGATGATTTAGTTTCTTATCATCTAAAAGAATTTCACAAATGTACGACTTACCGATGAAAATAAATGATACAACACAATAAAAAAGATACTGTTATTGGCTCCGTAAGTGTTGGTAGGATGGATAAGTAGGATTTTATAACTGAATTAAAGAACCCTGTACTACTGAGGGATACAGATTAACTGTAGTTGAATTATATGTCATGAAGAAATTTGGCAATGTAGCTAATGACAGCCATGTTCATAGTCATTTTGGTTTCACTATAGGATACAGTTGTACAAGAAAACTGGAACCACGTTTTGCCCACCATAAAGTAAAATACCTATATAAAGGTAGAGCTCAAGTCTTTTACAAAGTAACAGTAATAATGCATATCATAAAATGTAGGAGACAATAACAATATTGTATGCAGCATTCAAATGATTTGCTACATGCTACCATTTGCTTTGTAGAATGTTAATTGTATCCTATATTAACATTAGAATGAATGCAAAAAGCCTAATATCTGGTATATCTCAAAATTACATACTTTCACAATTACCTAAATGCCAAAATGTCTTTCTAAAACCATGTACGTACTAATACCATAAATAGTACTACATATCTCATCCCTCAAGTGCAGTGCCATAATCATTCCATAGTAAAAGTGCTGTAATCTTGAAAAGCATGAAAGTAAAGCACAGCAGGTCGAATAACTCATTTAACTCACTCTAACTCATATGATGGTAAGTCGGGCAGCTGACTCCGACTACGAGCAAGCATGCAATAATGAAGAAAGAGAAATATTACTACTCTCAATGTTAAAAAACCAGTCTGCAATCAATAAGCACAACATTCATAGGTCATGTTCATATAATAAGCAACAAACATGAATAAAACTTCATTTACTGCAATGCAACTAGTAAGCAAAGAATTTTCAAATCCTTAAACATCTAAGCAAATCCAAATATAGGTGTTTCCACTGAAAGGTACTGTAACAGAATGGAAGGCACACACAATAGTAAACAGTGCATTAATTTCCGACTCTGTTCTTTACTCAAGTCAGTTAACTATGTAGGTATACATTCAATTAGACCTGGCTCAAAACTACACATATACTAGCTACTGTACTACCTTCTGTGCAATTACAATTTTTGCTATTACTGCATTAGAAATGTACAAAAAACATACAGTACTAGGCTTTGTAAACATTTATAAGGAAATACTTCATCCTGTTTTATCCAGTACTTTACTAACTAATTAAGATTGGGAAAGATTTGGCCCTGATTACAAACTAAGTGCAACAAATAAATGTACATCCTATCACAAAATAAAAGTGTACAGTACTTCATTAATATAATAAGAGCCTGGTGATTTCAGGCTTCGGTGATTTTGGGCTTTTGTGCACTGTAGTATTTCAAATTGACTACACATCTGAAATGACCCATGCACATAAATTTACCGCTAATAATAAAATAAGAATGTAACTCCACATATGGCGCATTATCAGTTACAAATAATTAATGCTTATGAAAGCCCACTTCATTTTCTAACAGTGCCATGCAACTGATAAGAAAGGAACAAACACGAGCAAACTCGAAGGTCATATTAAAATATAAGGCGAGTTGTATAAATTATAACAAACTCGGTCTGTGAGGAACTTGTAAGCTGTAAACACCAATGAAAGTAGTCAAACAGCTTATCAGTTACAAACAATAATACAAAACATCACTTCTCATCAATTCTCATCCAACTGTTAGCAGGAAGAGAGCCTTAAGCATGACAAAAGCCTCCCTCAAATGTTTATATACAATACTTCAGTGAAACAAAATGGGGACACATCTCATTCTGGAGGCCTGAGTTTGAAGTTGATTGAAACCTCAACTGAAGCAGATAAGTCCATGCCCTTCGGCAGGAACACCTTGAAGAAGATAGACTAAAAGTTTTTGATCAGCTTAAAAGTGCTGTGACCAGGGAGGCACCCATCTCATGACACAAATGATAAATGATGGCCCACTTAGCTTGGTACTGCATCTCGGGCATAACCCTTCAAGAGAAGCCTCTCCATAGAGTGTACATCAGTAGCTGGGGATACTACAGCAGTGTAAGCTGTAGGGTTATCTCTTGGCACTTTTAACAAGAATGCCTAGCCAATCAGGATACTGCTTCGCTTGTGTTCAATTTGGAGTCAACTGGCTCATCCTGAAACCAGGTGTAGCCAGCACACTGCTGATCACTCAATGCATCAAGCTGAAAAGTGAAAAGGCGAACACAGTCAGTCTCCCATGAATGTTGAAAGGATGAGAGCTTCCTGTTGAGAGGCATGGCAAACAGGTAGATTACCAATGTTCCCTAAACCTCAGAGCCTTGCAGGGCTGTAAGGACTACTCCAGCCCTATGACCTGCCTCTGGTAACTTGAGTTGGTCTGCCACTACATTCTATAGGCAAGGATTGCAATGGCTAACAGTTTCAATGGCACTGCAAACAAACAGCCCATTCATACACCTGCCTTGCCAACTGGCAAGGAAGAAAAAGAGTGACCATAAACCCTTGCTCATTGACATATACCATCACCATTGTAATGTCATTAACCAGTGCTACCAGTGGTACATCAACTGAACCCAAAATGCTTGCAGTTGCAAAAGCACTGCGCCCATTTCCAGAATGCTGATACACACACAAGTAACTTCTCATAAACACACCTAAAGTACATAAATGGTCATTCAGTTATGCATCCTGCCTCACTTTTAATACACCCAAGAACAAGTGCATCTCCACAGGTAAAAAGTTAAGCAAGCTTCACAGGGGATTTCCGTCATCTGGCAAGGGCACAAGTAGTGTCAGAGGATCAGAAGCAGGTGACTAGTGCCACTTCACACATTACTGAAGCACTGACACTGGTAAATATGCCCAACAGGGATGAGATTCCCCTGGGCCAACAGGTCCCAAAAGTAATTGCTCTGACACCTATCATAACTTGCTGCTCTGAGAATCTGTGGGAAAGACTGGCTGTTACTGTGTCAATCAGCATGTCCTGGTGCTTCATCTGCTGCTTGGCCTGAAATTTGAATTTTCCCAGTTTACTGCAATCCAAGATAACAAAAAAATAAGTTTTATGCTCATATCCCAGAGCAACTACTCCTTGCATACATAAAAGAATCAGCCAAATAATTTAGATAGAGCAACAGTTGTACCAAGCAAATGCCCCAAGGTGACAGGTAGGTAAAACACTCATGTGAATACTAATGGGTAACAACAGTCCAAAGCACAGTCTTCAACTGCAAGACTGCCCATCGCATAAAAAGTGATGATACTTCCGAAAGTCCTGATGAATGGGTTTCTGGAAATATGACAATTTAACATAAATAATTTCTGTATGTACTTACCTAGTACCTAATTACGTACATAGCTATAGTTTCTACCCAGTACGGTAGCTAAAATTTGTAATTCTCTGTAGTGATTCTTTTCTTTTGGTGTAGGAACAAGCCCTGCCCACTATCAAGGAAGACAGGAACACTAGGCAAAGGCCTGTCCATTTGTTTGTGCCTTATATTCTTGCAAGGGGAGGTGGGTGGGCCTCAAATATTTTATTATAAAGATATTTTTTTATATGTAACTTAACACATATGTAATTAGACGGCTGATTCCCACATTGATAACATGTGGGATGCAAGGACATATTCTACTCTCAAAACATTCAATAATGTAATAAATTTGAGCACAGAGAATTTGCCAGCTTGTTCCTTACCTTGTAAGAAAGCAGCTGTTGGAAGTTACTACCTCTGGTTGGCGCTCATCTTACTTTGTAGAAGCCTGGCAGGATAACCAAGGGTTGCCTACTACGAAAGAAGTACTCCAAATGCTAATAAAGCATAAAAATTTTGCCCTTGCTCTGGGTGCAGTACTATCACAAAATACAACCAGATAAACAAATCAATACCTACATCAAAATAATTGAAACACCAACACCCAACAATTAAAAACTATGACTCCCCTATAACTAGACACCCTAAAATAAGGTGAGGAGACAGGAAGGAAGGTATACTTCCGACGTACCCAGCCCCCAATACCATGCCTGCCACTGCCAAAGGGCCTAAGGTACTGCAGTTACACAATGTCATTTCCACTTCCTCTAAGTAAAATGAAGCAAACACTGATTTGCACCTCCAGTAAGTTGCTTGAATGATGGAAGATAGCAAGAGGTTGTGCTTGAACGCTAAAAACGTAGCCAAAGCTCTAATATCATGCACTCTAACCTTAAAAATAGGAAGACGTTCTCGAATTTGAGAGTGAACCTCTCTTATTAAATGTCTTAAGAAAAAGAAGAGAGCGGCAGTTTTTGTTAAAGGCATAGACGGGTCTTTCACTGACCACAGATTACGGGAGGTTCCTTGAATCTTCTCAGCTCTGTAGAGGTAAAACTTAAGAGCTTTTACTGGACAAAGTACTCTTTCTTCATCATTCGTACCTAAAGTATTGCACAAGTTCTTCATGCTGAAAAAACAAGGCCAGGGTTTTGCCAGTGATTCATTCTTTGCCAGAAATCCTAAAGTGTGAGAGCATAGTATTGTGTTGCCTTGCGCAAAACCTACCCTTTTATCAACATTTGAATCTCACTGATTCTCTTGGCAGCTGCCAACGTAACCAAGAATAAAGTATTCCTACCTAAATTCTTGAAAGACGTTGAATAAGTGGCTCAAAAGTCGGTCCTGAAAGCCATTTCAGAACCATGTCAAGGTTCCATGACACCAACTGAGATTTCTTTGGCTTGCATGTGTCCAAAGTCTTAAGAAGATCAAAAATATCTTGGTTATTAGTGAGATCCAGGCCTCTTAGGTCGCATCACTGAGCTGAGCATTGACCTGTAGCCCTTAACACTTAATAGACGGATTGTTCCTCGGGAGTACTAGTAATAGCTTTGGGGTGATGGATGGATTGATCCTGTAGATAAATGATATTAAGCGCCATCGATTTCAAAAGAATCGGGCGGGAAAGAGGTGCCAATACTTTTATAGCCCATAAATTCACTAACAGCAACTTTTGAAGGGGGAATGTAGTGCATCTCTGCCTCACATGACGTCTTTTTGTAAATTTGCTCATAAATATACCAAAGGGTTGCTGTTGGTCTTTGTTCTTGCCTTTTACGATAGTATGTCAGTTAAATGT
>NC_087201.1:102837894-102850394 GCF_015104395.2 Macrobrachium nipponense
CTCAAATTTATTACATTATTGAATGTTTTGAGAGTAGAATATGTCCTTGTCATCCCACATGTTATCAATGTGGGAATCAGCCGTCTAATTACATATGTGTTAAGTTACATATAAAAAAATATCTTTATAATAAAATATTTGAGGCCCCACCCACCTCCCCTTGCAAGAATATAAGGCACAAACAAATGGACAGGCCTTTTTTTGCCTAGTGTTCCTGTCCTTCCCCTGATAGTGGGCAGGGCTTGTTCCTACACCAAACAAAAGAAAAGAATCACTACAGAGAATTTCAAATTTTAGCTACCGTACTGGGTAGAAACTATAGCTATGTACGTAATTAGGTACTAGGTAAGTACATCAGAAATTATTTATGTTAAATTGTCATATTTCCAGAAAACCCATTCATCAGGACTTTCGGAAGTATCATCACTTTTTATGCGATGGGCAGTCTTGCAATTGAAGACTGTGCTTTGGACTGTTTGTTACCCATTAGTATTCACATGAGTGTTTTACCTACCTGTCACCTTGGGGCATTTGCTTGGTACAACTGTTGCTCTATCTAAACTATTTGGCTGATTCTTTTATGTATGCAAGGAGTAGTTGCTCTGGGATATGAGCATAAAACTTATTTTTTTGTTATCTTGGATTGCAGTAAACTGGGAAAATTCAAATTTCAGGCCAAGCAGCAGATGAAGCACCAGGACATGCTGATTGACACAGTAACAGCTAGTCTTTCCCACAGATTCTCAGAGCAGCAAGTTATGATAGGTGTCAGAGCAATTCCTTTTGGGACCTGTTGGCCCAGGGGAATCTCATCCCTGTTGGGCATATTTACCAGTGTCAGTGCTTCAGTAATGTGTGAAGTGGCACTAGTCACCTGCTTCTGATCCTCTGACACTACTTGTGCCCTTGCCAGATGACGGAAATCCCCTGTGAAGCTTGCTTAACTTTTTACCTGTGGAGATGCACTTGTTCTTGGGTGTATTAAAAGTGAGGCAGGATGCATAACTGAATGACCATTTATGTACTTAGGTGTGTGTATGTGAAGTTACTTGTGTGTGTATCAGCATTCTGGAAATGGGCGCAGTGCTTTTGCAACTGCAAGCATTTTGGGTTCAGTTGATGGACCACTGGTAGCACTGGTTAATGACATTACAATGGTGATTGTATATGTCAATGAGCAAGGGTTTATGGTCACTCTTTTTCTTCCTTGCCAGTTGGCAAGGCAGGTGTATGAATGGGCTGTTTGTTTGCAGTGCCATTGAACTGTTAGCCAATTGCATCCTTGCCTATAGGAATGTAGTGGCAGACCAACTCAAGTTACCAGAGGCAGGTCATAGGGCTGGAGTAGTCCTTACAGCCCTGCAAGGCTCTGAGGTTTAGGGAACATTGGTAATCTACCTGTTTGCCATGCCTCTCAACAGGAAGCTCTCATCCTTTCAACATTCATGGGAGACTGAGTGTGTTCGCCTTTTCACTTTTCAGCTTGATGCATTGAGTGATCAGCAGTGTGCTGGCTACACCTGGTTTCAGGATGAGCCGGTTGACTCCAAATTGAACACAAGCGAAGCAGTATCCTGATTGGCTAGGCATTCTTGTTAAAAGTGCCAAGAGATAACCCTACAGCTTACACTGCTGTAGTATCCCCAGCTACTGATGTACAATCTATGGAGAGGCTTCTCTTGAAGGGTTATGCCCGAGATGCAGTACCAAGCTAAGTGGGCCATCATTTATCATTTGTGTCATGAGATGGGTGCCTCCCTGGTCACAGCACTTTTAAGCTGATCAAAAACTTTTAGTCTATCTTCTTCAAGGTGTTCCTGCCGAAGGGCATGGACTTATCTGCTTCAGTTGAGGTTTCAATCACTTCAAACTCAGGCCTCCAGGATGAGATGTGTCCCCATTTTGTTTCACTGAAGTATTGTATAAAAAACATTTGAGGGAGGCTTTTGTCATGCTTAAGGCTCTCTTCCTGCTAACAGTTGGATGAGAATTGATGAGAAGTGATGTTTTGTATTATTGTTTGTAACTGATAAGCTGTTTGACTACTTTCTTTGGTGTTTACAGCTTACAAGTTTCTCACAGCCCGAGTTTGTTATAATTTATACAACTCGCCTTATATTTTAATATGACCCTCGAGTTTGCTGTGTGTTTTGTTCCTTTTCTTATCAGTTGCATGGCACTGTTAGAAAATGAACTGGGCTTTCATAAGCAATTAATTATTTGTAACTGATAATGCGCCATATGTGGAGTTACATTCTTATTTTTTTATTATTCGGTAAATTTATGTGCAAGGGTCATTTCAGATGTGTAGTCAATTTGAAATACTACAGAGCACAAAAGCCCAAAATCACCAAAGCCTGAAATCACCAGGCTCTTATTATATTAATGAAGTACTGTACACTTTTATTTTGTGATAGGATGTACATTTATTTGTTGCACTTAGTTTGTAATCAGGGCCAAATCTTTCCCAATCTTAATTAGTTAGTAAAGTACTGGATAAAACAGGATGAAGTATTTCCTTATAAATGTTTACAAAGCCTAGTACTGTATGTTTTTTGTACATTTCTAATGCAGTAATAGCAAAAATTGTAATTGCACAGAAGGTAGTAACAGTAGCTAGTATATGTAGTTTTGAGCCAGGTCTATTGAATGTATACCTACATAGTTAATGACTTGAGTAAAGAACAGAGTCGGAATTAATGCACTGTTTACTATGTGTGTGCCTTCCATTCTGTTACAGTACCTTTCAGTGGAAACACCTATATTTGGATTTGCTTAGATGTTTAAGGATTTGAAAATTCTTTGCTTACTAGTTGCATTGCAGTAAATGAAGTTTTATTCATGTTTGTTGCTTATTATATGAACATGACCTATGAATGTTGTGCTTATTGATTGCAGACTGGTTTTTTAACATTGAGAGTAGTAATATTTCTCTTTCTTCATTATTGCATGCTTGCTCGTAGTCGGAGTCACTGACCCGACTTACCATCATATGAGTTAGAGTGAGTTAAATGAGTTATTCGACCTGCTGTGCTTTACTTTCATGCTTTTCAAGATTACAGCACTTTTACTATGGAATGATTATGGCACTGCACTTGAGGGATGAGATATGTAGTACTATTTATGGTATTAGTACGTACATGGTTTTAGAAAGACATTTTGGCATTTAGGTAATTGTGAAAGTATGTAATTTTGAGATATACCAGATATTAGGCTTTTTGCATTCATTCTAATGTTAATATAGGATACAATTAACATTCTACAAAGCAAATGGTAGCATGTAGCAAATCATTTGAATGCTGCATACAATATTGTTATTGTCTCCTACATTTTATGATATGCATTATTACTGTTACTTTGTAAAAGACTTGAGCTCTACCTTTATATAGGTACTTTACTTTATGGTGGGCAAAACGTGGTTCCAGTTTTCTTGTACAACTGTATCCTATAGTGAAACCAAAATGACTATGAACATGGCTGTCATTAGCTACATTGCCAAATTTCTTCATGACATATAATTCAACTACTGTTAATCTGTATCCCTCAGTAGTACAGGGTTCTTTAATTCAGTTATAAAATCCTACTTATCCATCCTACCAACACTTACGGAGCCAATAACAGTATCTTTTTTTATTGTGTTGTATCATTTATTTTCATCGGTAAGTCTTGCATTTGTAAAATTCTTTTAGATGATAAGAAACTAAATCATCCTTATCCTACCTTGTTAGCAGAACTGTTTAATGTATGATTTCACTTTTTCCTTTATTGTAACTTTCTTTTTTTACTTTTCTTATTATCCTTTACTTGTCATCAAATTTCAGTTCTTTCGCTCATTTTATGTTCAGTGTTATGTTAGAAAAGAAGAACAATAATGTTAACCTTTTCACCCCAGGTTAAGGCATAGGGAACATTTCTGCCATGTACATGATATCTCAACTTAGGTCAAGATTTTTTATGAGACAAATCTGGGAAAGTGGCAGCCTCTAAAATGTACTGTACATCTTCTTAGTCATTTTGGTTTGACTACAGTAAGATCTTCTCCAGGATAGATAGTTTCTTTCACAATTGTTAAGATAATTTTATTTTATAGTTCTGATATCATAGACATTATGAAACCTTTCAAATTTAGTTATATATCATAAATTATTTTCTGAATACTACTGTAGAAATATTTGCTGTAGCAGATTTTATTGAAGATCCCCCTGGTTTGATGGACTAGGTTTAATAGATGTCACAAAAAATTAACTGTACTTAGTTGCAGGTAAATAATGATTCAGCTGTGCATGTCAAAATTGTAACCAACTGTCCTGCAAGATAGAATATTTTTTATTGAATACTGAATGTACATATGTACTGAATTTTAGGTCCTAAACAACTTGGTAGCCACAGTGCATCATCTGTGTAGTATTTTGTTTGTAACACAAATAATGATGCAAAAGCTATTCTTGTCTTTTCATAGTACAGTATAATATCTGATAAAATATCCCTGTCAGCTTTGGCTGTGGCTCCATTCATATTTATGAGAAGTTTCACAACATTGAAAAAAGTAAGCTTTATTTTTTACCCCCCCAAAAGAAATGTTCTTATTAATGAAGTCATAGAAATGGCTATGGGACAAATATCATAAGTACAATATAGTTCAAATTTGCTGTGTTTTGAATGTAAAAATGCTGGATCAGTATTGCAGTGTTATTTTTTTTTCCTCTATTGAAGTGGATAAGAATAATTTTGTTTTCTCTTCCTGGGCAGACAATATGTCGGTGTTACAGCAGGTGCTGACTGATGCTCGAAAGTTAGCCACCCGCTTGCGAGACCATGACTCTTCTGCAGATTCATTGTTATCCCAAGCTCAGGGAATGTTCAAGCAGGTGGAGAGCATGAAAGAAGTGAGTATGAGTATTTTGAAACTGATGCATGCTTCCTTTATAGTAAAGTTGGTAACCTCTGGGAGAGTTAGCTGAATTTTTGTGTAAGTCTGGTATCCAGCATAAATATGTGTAAGTTTAGGAACCATGTGTAACCCTGCTAGGGAGTAGTCATCTTTGACCATCTTCTGTAAGTTCATTTTCAACAGGAACTTGTCAAATTGTTTTTAGTGTCTGTGCCTTAAAAATGGTCTTGGAGAATTTGGTAGAGCTTAGTATCCAAATTCTGTTATGGTTCTGTGGTGTTACAGAGGTTTTTCATTCCTAGTACATACTGTAAAAATCAAATGGTCTTGGCAGTGTGTTGATGCTGATGCTCATAAATGAAGAGATTCTGCAATGCTCCTCCTTTTATGTAGTTTCCAGACCAGGAAATCTAATTTGACATTCAGTTACAAAAGCCTCTCAAGATTTATGTTGAGGAAGCTTAGATGTATTAAACCTACGTATTATATGAATTTTTGTACAGTGGTACCTCGACATGCGAAAGGCTCAACTTACGAAAAACTCGAGATACGAAAGCAAATACGAAAAATTTTACAGCTCTACATACAAAAAGTTTTCAAGATACGAAAGATTGTTGCTGTAAAGTCCCGAGATTCGCCCGGACCACCAAGAACAATGTTAAAACTCCCGCGCCGCCAGCTGAGTAAACTCGCCACCATCCTCCTGATCTCCCATTGGTTCCTGATGCTAGTCACCCCATAAGATCCTGCATTCCTATTGTGCTTTAAGTATTCTATTGGTAAAAGGATGCTGTAAATTGAAAAACTTATTCATGCAACAGATTTAATAAAAAAAAAAAACATTAGGTAAAAAAGATAGAATAAACAAGAATAGAAATGAATGGTTGATTATACTGGTTGGTTAGGGTTTATTTTCAATATAAGTTGAATGAGAGATAATGAAAATTTATGGCTTACTGTGTAAAGTGATTGCTTGTCGATCGTTCGATACTCGTAAGTGCTGGATGTAAACAGAAGTTAGGAAGCTTTTTTTTGTTGTTTATTATAGTTAATGGTTACTTAATAATTATTTGAAATGAGTACATGCAATACATTTAATAAAAAAAATTGTGAATTAGATATCATAAAATATAAAATAATCAGACTGCCAACAAATACGTATTTTTAGAATTCTTCTTCTGTTTTAATATTATGTTACGTATATGTTTTCATTATAGCTGTCAGTAACTCGGTATCTCCATTAGGTAAACGATAGAATAAAAGAATATTGAAAATGAATGGTTATTATAATGTTTGGTAGTTTCATTAGTTGAAGACACATACTAATGAAAATGTATGGCTTACTGTGTCCTAGGAAAAATGATTGCTTGGCGTTCGTTCGGTTACTCCACCGGATAAACGGTAAGAGCTGAATGGTAAACAATCGATTGGAAGGGGTTTTTTTGTTTGTTTATGTATTATAGTTAATGATTAATTAATAATTATTTGAAATGAGTACATACTGATTATTTATACATTTTATTGGCATATTCTAAGCTTTTAGCTTCTTAGGTTTAGATGTCAGAATCATAGACTAGGCTACAGTAGCAACCGCTAACATAGGGCTAGCTTATTGCTAAGGCATATGCTAAAGTCCTAATATATGCATTAAAAAATGGGGTTGAACATTACATGCAGTTGAGTATTACTCAAGTATGGGGGTACAGTTATTTTGCCTTTTTGGCTTTTTGGAGTCATATTTCTTCCGTCGGATCGGCGTCGTAACCCTAGAACATGTGTTTTAGGCCTGGTGAAATATAATTTACTGGGGTGTTTTGGAGGGCTTGGAACGGATTAGCCATTTTACATGTAAATGTGGTTCCAAGATACGAAACCACCTCATGATACGAAGGGCGACCTCGGAACGGATTAATTTTGTATCTCGAGGTACTACTGTATATGTATGTATTATTTTATTTAAACTTTACTGTGCCAGTGAAAAGTTGGTGATCATAGCGTTCTTTTTCTTTCTTATTAATGGCAATTTGAGAGAAGTCCAAATGTATTTACAGATGTCCTCACTGGAAAAGAGTACTTTAAATTGTCAAAGTATTGCAGCACAAAATCTGATAAAAAAAAATACCCTCCCCCCCCATTTTGGTTTACTGTTTCTCCCAGGCCATTGTTGCACATTACATGATACTCACATTGTTCCTCTTAACTCATATCACCAGCAACATTTCTCATATTTGTATGTGTATTTCATCTGTAACATTCTGCGGCTCAGAATTTGGATACAGTACTTACATATACTAATCTCAGCATTAATATGCTTTTCACTGCCATCCAGCCAGTTAGTGCTTTTTTCTGTATTTAGGGTAAAGATCATGCTCTCTCCTCTACCAATTCCATGTGTTCTCCCTGAATAGATGCACATATTATGATGCCGCATCCAGTCTGTTTTTTTTTTTTTTTTTTTTAATTCTTCTTTTGTATGTTCTACACATTCAGTATGATTCAGGGTTCCTATGTTCTTATTTAATATTTTATGTTTATCAATGCTATTCATAAGCCAGGAGATTCTTGACACCTCATATGCAAGGGATTGAGTCATTTAAAAAAATTTTCAATTTATATTTATGTGGTAGGATGTACTATTTCCCTAAAATACGATGAATGATAGCCAGTTCTTGTAGTATGCATATTGTAGCTGACTAAGGCCATTGACCTGTGCCTTTGCCTGTTGGGTTTTAAATAGTCATCTCGCAGGCATCCAGAGTTGAAGAGACAAAGCACTCGAGTGTTTCAACCCTGTCCATTCTTTCATCAATGAACTGCCACTAAATTGCACACAGTGTCTCTCCTTCCCGGCCTGGTTTAGGTTGATGTGTTCCAGTACCTTTTCAGTGCCATCTATCAACCACTTCTGAGTCTTTCTCTCCTTGCTCCCATCGGCACTTCTAAATTGATTGTTTTTCATTCCCCAACTATTATATCCTCCAGTATTTCCACTTGGATCAGCAGTCCAAAGCCCTTTTAGTATTCTTCATATCAGAGGCTGAGGATAAAGGAGTCCAACCACCCTACTCAACATCTCTGTGGCCTACTGTGCATGTCTGTCTGTGCAAGACATGTCCTCCAACTTTATCTGATGTTATTGGACTGACTTTGACTAAGTACATCTACATATTTCTCTGGAGGTTATTTTCCCATTCCTTGGATCCTGCTCTCTTCATGGTTTCACCTATTTTTCAACTTCCGCTCATTCCTTGGATCCCGTGAACACCCCAGTTCTTTTCCAGATCCTTTGCTTACAACTTACTATCTTCATAGTTTCACCTATTTTCCAACTTCCTCTAGTCTCTCATCCAACCAAATAGTTTACTTGTTTGAGCTAACTGCTGTAGTTTTTCCATTATCCAAATTAGAATTCATCTTTGAGCTAACTGCTGTAGTTTTTCCATTATCCAAATTAGAATTCATCTTTGATTGCTTTAAACAACCTATCTATTACACCATACATCCTTTTCACACTAAATTTCATCCTTTTGGTTCTGTCTTAAGCCTTTTTTAAGTCCATTTATGGTACTTTCTTACACAACTTTTTGATGATAATTACTTATACTATTCTCAGACATTTTTCTTGTCTAGACCCACACTGTTCCCTTTCTATAAGCTATTACATCACGTGTTTTTTCTTCTTAAAAGTGCATGCTAAGATTTGCCCCTTGTTTTTATTATTTACCACCATTTACTTTCCACTATGTACCTGATATTTCTATATGCACTTCAATTTTTTGTTACCCCTCACAAATCCTGTCACTCATCTCACCACTTACTGATTTTATTCCTTTTCATACCTTTGTATACCACAATCAAACTCGGCTAACTGTGTGATGGTATCTGAAATTTGTATACCCCTAGTATACTCTTTCCACTTAAGTGTTGTAAACCTTACCCAATTTTTTATGTATATTCTTCTTATATATAATTCCATTTTCCTTTTTACCATTCTCACCTGTCCGAAGAACTCAACCAACATGTTTAACCCTTCTTTACAAATTGAAACCTCTCATTTATTGCAACTTTCAGTGTAAGCAGATAATGATCTTGTATATCATCTGCCAGTCATCATTATTTCATCCATTAACTTGCTTTTTCACTTAACTGCACTCTGTACTAGAGTATAATCTAGCAAACTTTTCCTTGACACTTTCTCTGTCCCAGAATTATTGTGACTAGGAAACCATGTAGTTTCCAACATTCAGGCCCCTTTCCAAATTCATTTCTGTAAGTCACTTTATTCTCATTTGTACCAAGAACTATATTGTACTCCACTGTAGTAGTTACACAATTTTTCTCTCTCGTCTCTTACTTTTGCTTTTAAATCACTTATAACTGACCTATCTTTTCCTTTCTCAAAACCCAACGAGGAATAGACTTAGGCTCTCCTGAAAGTTCTCTCTTCATCTTGCCAGCTTAATCCCTATTGAGGATTGCTGTTTTGACTGAGCCTTTTGTAGATGTTTCCCTCCCTTTGTCTATTCCATTGTCTCTCGTGTCTTCTCAAATGCAGTCTCAGTTTTCTCATTGGCTGTCTTCTCCTTCATGTGTCTTAACACTTCCCTTTCCCCAATCTCTCCTGCAGCATGTTACTCATTATCTCTCCCCCTCAGCAGGTACCCAGACTATCTCAATCTTGACTCTTAAGCTTCCTTTTACACTTGAATGACTTTGCTGAACCCTTGATATATTCATTTCTAATCTCTTATTGTCACTCAATTTGTCCATCTGATCATCCTTATTTCTGCCAAGTCTAACTTATTTTATTTATTAATTTTCTTTCAGTAGTGCTGCTTCAGGCACATACAACAGATCAGTTCATATCATTGCCTTATGTACCTTACCTTTTAACCTCATAGGGATTCTCTTGTAGCAATATATGCCTGGCCCCCCAATTGTTCCATCCTTCTTGACTTCAGTAGTTACCTTTTCAAGTATATCACACAGTGTATCATTGCCAGTTTAAACACTTATTCTTTTCCATTTATACTGTACTACAGCGCTCGGTTACCAAACTGGTGGTCCGAAGTTCTTCTCAGCTCGGCCAACGCGGAATCAGAGGAATTTATTTCTGGTGATAGAAATTCATTTCCCGATGTAATGTAGCTCAGAGGTCTGGTTAAACTAAGATATACTTTTTTTTTTCTTTTTCCATATTTGTGGGGGGGTGGGGGTGATGCTTACCAGACCCCTCCTTGAATAGCTAGAATTCACAAATAGTTGAGACCCCTATAAGAACTCTTAAAACAGCCTATTTTGTCAGTTAAAGCTATAGAAAAACCCACTGAAAATGGTTATACCAGTTATTTTAATAGTTTTATAACAAAAATGCATTTTACGAGAAAATTTATTTAAAAAAAAAAAAAAACAGGAATTTGTGGATATTTCTCATAGAAAAATACTGCGAATAGGTGAATTTTCCGTGAACAATGGCTAACATGTTCCAGAGGGAAATCCACGAATATGTGAGTCCACGAATCCGGAGTGCATGAATAAGGGGGTTCACTGTATGCATTTACAATCACGTTATCTTCTGCCACCCATAGTCTTATCCATACGTTTATACTCTTTACTACATAGCAGAGTCCTCCTGATGGTGCAGGTTCTTACCCTCTCCCTTGCCATGCATCTCTCTCTCTCTCTCTCTCTCTCTCATAATATTCCATTCATTCCTGTATTGTTGTTCCTCACGATTTCTATTGGTTATTGCCCAAAGTTTGCCATTATTTTCTTTCATTATTTAAGACCCTGTTTCCAATTACACATGCATTTTACGTCATTTTAGTGTCATGACATCCCTTATGAGAAGGGTTTCATGGTAGGTTTTAACGGATTATGATCCTTACTCTACTCTGAATTGACGTTACCATAACTAACTTCAATGAATAATAGAGCGGTTGTTACTGCATTCAGCTATAAATGATTATAGGACTTTCACAGAATCTCTATGGTTTAAAGTTACTGGAAATCTAGACAGCAACAAACACGAGGACTTTGAAGCTCCGCCCCTTTTCTAAGGTTCCCAGGTGTGGTATTATTAAGCAATGGGCTCCGAAGGTTTCAGAAAACTGTATCTTCAATTTTCATGTTGATAGTACACGTATAAGAAAGAGCACATACCCATACATGCGTGGATGGCCATAGTAACTGTAACGCCACTTATGCCACAGAGAATAAAAGTAAAGCTTGTGGGCACACAGCCAGTGGCACACACAGATCAATCTTAGGACTGTCTCAGCTTTACCGGAACTACCAAACTGCTCTTAATAAACTGTATTTAGAATATATTTACTAAAGGGATAACTAATTATATTTCTGTGATGAGTAAGTATAAGGCTGCTGTAGCATTTCTATGAAAAATAAAGACCATTGTAGGAAGGCATCATAAGATACTTGAAATAAGAAAAATATATGATAACTGAAAATTTATGTATGAGGAGGTCCAAACTAATCTGCGAGTAGCCCATGAATCACTTGGTTTTGGGGGCATTCTTGTAGATTACCTGTTGGATAAAAGGACTCAATAAGAGTCAGTCTCTCTCTCTCTCTCTCTCTCTCTCTCTCTCTCTCTCTCTCTCTCTCTCTCTCTCTCTCTCTCTCTCTCTCTCTCTCTCTCTCTGTTATTAGGAGAATATTCTAGTTAGACTATATTCATAAAGATCTCGATTAGGTACTTTTAATTAAAACAAGTGACTAAATTTCAGTTAACAAGAGTAGGCAGATAATTCTTTGCAGCAGTATTTTATGAATAGGTCTTTGTTTATTCTGGAATGTTAGGATACCATATGAAAATTTTTCTTAGACACTACAAGCCCCATAAGAACAGCAACAAAAACAAGAATAACCACAACAAGAACTACAATAAAACGGCTGAATATAAGATAGGCTTATAATCCAGACGTCATAAACTGGGTGAACTGACAAAAAGACATGGACCTTTATAGGTCTCCTTCATTTTTTATGATCCTGTTATTTTGAAAGGAGATATGTACTTAAGAAAAATCACAGCAATTTATATCCAATATGACTTGTAGCCAGTCATACTGTACTAACGTTTTTTTTAAAAACAGGTATATTCTGGTTTTGTAAAGTGCAGTCACTGCTTGTCATCCCTCCGAATGTGCAAACGTTTCCAATGAAATCGATTTTAAGACTGAGAATGTAGTAAAATTTCCTGAAATCTAATGAAATAACAGTCTGCATAACTCTAAGAAAGTCTTTGTAATGTAATTAAATTTAGAATGGTGAACACACTTGACAATATCAGACGGTAATTACCATTGTCTAGTGATTCAAGCAATGTCTAGAGAGTATAGGTGTAGACTCTATAGTCTCTAGACCTTGGATTCAAGTGCACCGATTCGAACGCAGACATTCCTGTGTCAATCCGTATTCAGGTGAACCTGACTTACGAAACACAACATTGCAGAAATGCAGAATACTTCTGACTTCATTCATATATTCCTGTTTTTTTACCATTTTTAGGGTTTTACCATTTTCAGGTAATAATATAAAGTTTCATTTTGTTAATCAGCACACCATATTTCAGTTCAGTAAAACAACAATT
>NC_087201.1:102855394-102865394 GCF_015104395.2 Macrobrachium nipponense
TAGTCTGCAAAAAAGCTGATTTAAATATCTTAACAGATAAGGATCCTCCTCTCCCGCAGTTGGATCCAGCAGATCAATCAAATGGGGTCAGTCATCAGAATACAAAAATGAGGCAGATGTCAACACTATCTTGACTTTGTTAAAACTCTCGATAAAATTGGGCATTCCATGTTAGGCAGAGCTCAACGAGAAGTGAATGGGTGAATAGGTAGGAGCCTGGGTACTTCATTTTCTTTCAACTCGAACGCATCACATAGTAAGCTAATGGTGTAGCATTCACAGTTCCACGAGGAATATTCCTGGTCCGGTTATCCTCATCATCTTAAGTGACATAATATCAGTTTTGTAGGATCATTTATACCCGTATTTGCTGACGTGTCTCAAGTCTGTCTCACATGAGACTCGAGGAAATAGCGAACCGTTTCGGCATCAATAAAAATAGTATCTTTTCGTTGGGGTTTCAGAAACAGGCGTTATTTTCAAGTTGAACACCCTATGGTAAGAGATCCTCAAATTTCACTCGCAATTTTGATCCAAACGGGAAATTCAAGTCAAAGACACTTCATCAGTGACGAGCAAATATGGTCAAATTATGTAGACTGAATCACAGCGAATGATGGTCAGCAGTCTTCATGGATGCTGAGAACATTTTCCAAAATGAGATCTCACCACCTTATAGACATAATGGTGGTGACTTTTGCTCACCAATGTGGCCTCTGCTTTCCACAAACTTTAGCTGAGAGGAGCTTCGTTTGGGACTGGTAAGTATTTCACAAAATGCAGAAAACTCGCCCGATCACCCTTATCGAGAGACTCCAAGGGATGAACATAGCAGCATCCAGCCTAGACACGAACTCTGTTGAAATGTTATACTTATGTGAAATGAAGGAGGTCCTCATCCCAAATTTTCCGTCGCATTCCTCTAAACCAAATTTTTGTAACCCTTCAAGTCACCCTAACTCCCAGGGATGCTTTCCTTCAACCTTCGCTGCATAATTGATGTTCAAGGGCCGCCCTTTGACCTATGTGATATCTTCTTTATTCCATATTAACAGTTCACTATACACAAGGTATATAATGAAAAATGAAACGTCCATGTATATATCCTGCAGGATGAGCCAAGGTGCAATGCTATTGCTTTCAGCAGGTAACTCTCTCTCTCTCCTCTCTCTCTCTCTCCTCTCTCTCTCTCCGCTCTCTCTCTCTCCTCCCTCTCTCTCTCTCTCTCTCTCTCTCTCTCTCACACACTTTTATACCCTTCCCATGTAGTTGTATTTAATTCAGTCTCTCGTATGTGTACCCGTGCTTGTTAACATAGTACCAACGAAGTGATCACCTTTTGTGATATTTTTAGCGGCTCTATGCGGAAAACAAAAGAAATCATTTTTATTTGTTTTTCTTATGAAGTGAAATCACAAACAGCTTTCATGCACAACTTTTACGTCAGTTTTTATTCCTTTTGTCGTTTTTGTCTGTGTTGACGTAAATGGAATGTCACGGGACCAAAAAAGGGAATCGGGTATTGCATACGAATGGGGAAGGTCGCTGCCTGCTTTTCGCTACCCACAGAGAGAGAGAGAGAGAGAGAGAGAGAGAGAGAGAGAGAGAGAGAGAGAGAGAGAGAGAGAGAGAGAGAGAGAGAGAGAGAGAGAGAAGCCATATTAGACCCTAATGTCATTAGGAGGAGGGTACACACACGAGACGTGATCTTTTTGAAGGCAACTGGGTCATCCTGCTGGGAGGAATATGTTCCTGGCTACGTTAATCGGAACCGTTTGGCATCAGTTATCTCCAAAATGACTGTTGCCCATACCCAGGCTGTGACGTGTAATTCCACATGGAACTTATCCTAATGATTCCCGTAGGTGCTGCACCAACCAGGATTGACGAGAATTCTGTGAATTGTGGTAATTGGTAGTAATCCCTCGCTGTTCTCTAATCGACGACATCGCGCGTTGTACGGGCTTTCAATGCTCACTTGTTAGATTGCGCTCGGTTGTGCTTTGTGTGTGTGTGTGTGTGTGGTCACGCGTTTCCGATTAGGCTTTGTTGATTCGTCGCGATGATGTCTGAGATTCCTCTGATTATTGATAACTGTTAATCTTCAAGTAAATAACTTTATGTTTACTATATGGCTTGTTTTATGAAAGGTAACAACATGGAATTGACCGTTATGAAGAAAAAAAAAAAAAACTTCACTTGCTACGTGTCTCTGCTTTTGTGAGGTGACAGCTTCAGGTTTCCTCGTGCCAAATGGGTGGTGTTGAGTGTGAGGTTTGGATTCTGTGGTCTGTCCTCCTTTCAACCTCAAATCGTTAAATTCATTTAATGATTTTAGGTTCTCATGGCCTCTCCAATAGTTTTGGATGCGGTTTGTTTGTTTGTTTGTATTGTGCTTTCACGTTGCATGGAACCAGTGGTTATTCAGCAACGGGACCAACGGCTTTACGTGACTTCCGAACCACGTCGAGAGTGAACTTCTATCACCAGAAATACACATCTCTCACTCCTCAGTGGAATGGCCGAGAATCAAACCCGCGACCACCTAGGGGGAACGCAAACACCATATCAACCACGCCACTGAGGCGCTAGGAAGCGGTTTGTACTGATCATTTATGTTCCTTACAGATGCTCTCTCTCTCTCTCTCTCTCTCTCTCTCTCTCTCTCTCTCTTCTCTCTCTCTCTGGCCTCGTGATACACAGCTAGGACACCCCAATTCGATTCTGAGGAAAGAAAGGTTTTAGGCGATACTGATCTGTCAGCGTAGGTAGTGAATTAATTGGGTACAAAGTTGGTAGTACTAGTCTGTTGTGGGCGTTAGGTAAGTCGATGGAAAACTAAGATAAAGATAACTGAAAGGACTTAAGTAAACCAGCTTTGTCCAAATGCTGAGCGTCCTGCCGTTTAATTGAAAGCTGAAGGGTCCCGACGAAGTAATGTGGCGCCCTACGATTGATGAAACCAAATTATGCATCTGACATTTCAGTGACCCCACTCGCGTTTAACATGCTGAATTTGCACTAGTATGCTTAAGTCTGTTGTTCGCATCGGCCTACACCCACCAGTCGACCCAGCAGCAAATATGTACGTGTGGTAAGTGGAGTTTATACAGGGTTTTGGGACTTTCAACCTCCTCTGTAAGTACTTTTAAAAGGTTGAAGCTGTTGCGTTGAACTGTTTAAATAGTATTTTCGGAATTACGAAAGCAGAGGATTTAGTGTGTTTTGGGATAGTTTGGCCACGAGTGGATAAAATTCGGAGGGAGGAGAGGAAGACCTAGAACGTACTGGGTAAATGGTTTGAAAGAGCAACTGGAAGTATCCAGCAAGCCGGGGGGATGATTGGGGGGGGGGGGGGGGGATCTGCGAGATTAGCGCGGCCTGAGTTAAAGAGTTTGATTGATGCAATGCTGAGGAAACTTTTCTGTGGGTGTAAGAAGTGGTTAATGGTGTACATCAGAGTCAGCCATGATTACAATTTTGGGATGAATGCAGCAGTAACTGTAGTCCTTGTTCTATGAGTATATATATATATATTAATATATATATTAGTATAAGTAGTAAGTAATATATATATTATATATATATTATATATTATACTATTATATAATAGTATTACTATTTATACTTATATATATATAATATATATCATATATATATATATATATTATTTATTATGTATACTATATATATATATATATATTATATATATTATATATATATATATATATCTATATATATATATATATATATATATCTTCCTATAAAATATGTGTGTGTATTATATGAGTTAGAGAGAGTGACTCTGATAACTTATGAGGAATCGGTGTTTGCTTTTCTTTCCTGTACCTTTAGCATCATTCATGGACCGTGTTGTTTTACAAGACATGAAGTGAAAATATTGAAGAAAATGTAATAAAGCAACCCCCCCCCCCCCACTCAAGGAGGCTGTTTTCTGCGGTTATCTTGTTATTAAGTAAAAATCTATATTTTCTGATTCGTGCTGGAACCACCCAAGAATGGTGAATGTTTCTTCGTTTCGCCCGTAAATCTTTCAAGCGACGGAATCGTGAAAATTTGATAAATGAGCACTTATAGACCAAGAACGCCCACGAGTGTTGCAAAGAATCTCGGAGTGTTTCTTTGTCACCAGCCTACTTGTGGTTACATAAGACAAGGCTTCTCTGCGGATACTTTTTTGACAGTTATTGGCAAGGGAGCGTAAAGCCATTTAGTAACTCGGACATTTTTATGTGTACCGAGGATGACTCTGTGACTGCATTAGTTAGTAACTTAAAAATCTCATTGACCTGCATGTACAGCAAGTTGGTCATTTGATCGTAGAATCTTTTAAGTACTTTTCTTTACAGCAAGCATTTGTCTAAAGTGTTTATCTTGACATTTTCTGTGGAAAATGCGCATATCCATGTGTACGTAAGATCGTATTCAAACGATTCTGGATTTGCTGACACAGTGTTCTGCTTTTCTTAGCACTTGAAAGAAAATAGAAATGTCAGGTGCCACCAGACAGCTGAAAGTTGCTTGTAATTCATGTCGGAGATCTAGTTGGGCCTTTGTGTTCTGGCCGTTTGTGTGGAATCCAGCAGTAACAGCAGCAGCCTCTTATACCATCGTTCGTCTGAAGGCATCGTGCTGGTGTGGTCATCTTTCATGAGATCGATTTCAGTTGGGAACTCTGTCTGTGGCATTTTTGGCTTCTGTCGCTGATGTACTTCTGGCGTGCTGCTCTTTCCAGGCGGCAGCATGCCAAAGTCTTGCATTCCTTCAGTGTGGAACTCTCTTTCCGGCGGTGTTATGGAGGTGGATATGAACCGATGAGTAGTGACTCAATCATTGTTATAATTCATTGAATGAATGTTATAATGAGTAAAAGTGGTTTCACCAGAAAATTTTCTCTGGACAGTTATGTATTCGACGTCGATTCCCATCATTTTTAAACGGCAATATGTTCGATCAATAAGTCGTCGTTATCACTATTTTGTTTTTGCTAATCAGAAGCTAATGCTTTTGTGTGTTGTGGGGGGGGGGGGGGGGGGGTAAAATGTTTATTTGGATTCAGACCGTATTAAAAGTCTCGTATTGCCAATTAACACTCCTGTTCCAAAAGCTTCCCTACTAATCATTCATTGTCTGTCCCTCAAGAGAACCTCGGAACTGACGCCTTTATTTCATGGCCCTCCGTCGGAATTTGAGTAATTAAGGTAAATTAGATCGAATCTCTATTTTGTCGGATGATTGGTGTTAGGAAGTGCTCTTTCCACAGACCGGCTTTATTATTATTATTATTATTATTATTATTATTATTTCTAGAGATGTTTGCGTGTTGGTTCCCGCTACAGAATTCTGTCAGTCCGTCCGTATGTCTAAGTATCTGTCACAGTTCCCTTACACCACAATTTCTACTACTCGGTTGAAAGGGTTCCATTCAAACTTGTAACAGCAGTAGACAATCAGGCACAGGTGTGGATTGAGTGAGTCGTCTGCTCTTGCCTTGTTATGCTACTGTTATGGAAGAACACTGCCACAAGGTAAAATTATGGGTGCAAATATCTTCCAGACCTTCACCTTGGCCATACTTTCAAACCTGTCAAGAAACAAATTGTATTTAGCATGCACACTCCACTAACGAAGCCCTTTCTCATGACACCACGATAGTTAACCTTGCTACCTTGACCACGACTTGTAAGGTAAAAACATGGGCCAACGTGGCACTTTGTTTCTCAGATGTTTTTGGTTTGAACTAATATTGTGGGAGTTGTCTACCATTTCATGAGGCATAATGGCATCGTCTTCAACATTGTGTCGGTCGGAGTTCTTTTATAGAAATGTGGGTGTCGTGGTTAGTAGGGAACAGGAATTACTTTAGCAGTATTCTGTCTGTGTTTGAGAGACCCCCTTCGACAAGTTTTGAAGGACTACAACATTTCGCAGTTTTGAGTGTCTGCGACTCCTTGTGTCTCCATTCTGGGCGCTGTATCAGTTCATCCTTCAAGCTCTATGATGAATCTGTAGTGTGTGTGTATGTTCTGTCTGGATGTCCGTTAGTGTGCTCCTACCTATCTTGTCTTTTCTTCACATAGACGAAGTTCCACGTTGGACGAGTGGTTTTCGTGCTCGGCTGCCAGTCCGGTGGTCCGAAGTTCGAGTCCCAGCTCGGCCAACGCGGAATCAGAGGAATTTATTTCTAGTGATAGAAATCATTTCTCGATATAGTGTGGTTTGCATCCCACAATAAGCTGTGGGTCTCGTTACTAGGTGACCAATTGGTTCCTAGCTACGTAAACATATCTGATCCTTCGGGCCAGCCCTTTAGGAGAGCTGTCCATCAGCTCAGTGGTCTGGTAAAACTAAGATATACTTAACTTTTTCACATGGACGGACTGCAAAGACGTGAAATCATTTCTTCAAATTCCGTAGACTTCGGCCAAACTTTTATCCTTGGCTGTAACTGTTGACGTGTAAGGTTGTATAAAAGATGGACTTCATATCTGACATTCATACACCACTTGGTAAGAACCTTGAGATGGCACAGAGTTCACTGACCTTGGGGCCTTTTCTGCGACTTTCACACTAGACATCATAGCCACCTGGAGCAATGATATTCCACAAACATATTTTCTTGGGAGAGAATTGCTAGAGTTGTCTACCTTTCCGTGACCCATACTGGTGTGTGTAGCATTCTTTCCTTCAGTCTGAATGATCTCGGAGAGAAGATTGGTCGCGTGTCAGTAGGGCTCATGTATCGATTTCATTCAGTATTATTATACTTTGAGACTGGTGGAGGTGACAGTTTAAAGACATTTTGAGGCCTTACTTCAAAGGAAATTAGAGAGAGCGAGAGAGGGAAGGGAAGGGAAGAGTATGGAAATTAGGGGGAAATTGAGTCTCAAGGACAGGGGTGGGAAGAAAGTTCAAGAATAATGATCCCGCAACTCCACCTCATCCACACTTTAGAGAGCAACCAGACCAAGTAATTAGTCCCTCCACTCTGGAGTTTTTACTTGTACCTCTGTGATTTTGATCAAGTTATAGCTCATCTTGTCGTGTAACAAATTGCCTGTAATTATATATATGGTAGTTATTATGGAAATAGTTGTAGAAACTTTGTGTAGTCACTCCGAATGAAAGGGGAACATTCTCTGTTAAAATAGGTAAGCGTGTAGGAATCCAGAAAAATTCCGAAATTTCTGAAATTCTCCTTGTGTATCCCCATATTATTTTGTCAGTGAAGTAATTTAAACCTTGATTTGCAGCTTGAAGTGTACTACATCTGCAACTCTGTCAGGATTTTTTGTAGCCTGCCATCTGCTAGAACATAACTAGGGAGTGACCAAGTTATACACAAGTCTTCGTCCACCATTTTCTTCCGTAAGCACCAGGTCACGTGGTCACTTTTGCGCTGAAGTAACCTTGGTTTTACGCCTCTCTCTCTCTCTCTCTCTCTCTCTCTCTCTCTCTCTCTCTCTCTCTCTCTCTCTCTCTCTCTCTCTCTCTCTCTCTCTGCTTTCCCACAAAAAGTATCTTTTCGGTAATTCTTGACTTTTATGTCACTGCACTTTTTTCAGCACATGGAACATAATAAATTGTCGGTATTGATAGCCTATCGGGTAAGTCTTTCATTGCGTCCAAATGTGACGTTCAATATTGAAAGTAGGAGGACGCTTCCTTATATATATCACATACGTGAGCTAAGAATCTTTTGCTAGATTGGATTCCTATTTAGTTCCCGTTGTTTCATTGTCCAAGATCATCAAGTACTTAATTTATTTATGTATTCAGAGCCTCTTGGCCAAAGACTATTTCTAGCTGAACTTCCATAGAAATTAAGATTCAGGTCAGTCACAGCAGTAGTTGTCAAATCCGGTTTATTCCTCCTCTGTAACTGTCATCATTCCAATGCGCTGAGACCACTGAGACGGTGGAAAAAAACCTTAAACTATTAGAGCGACTGTAGTAAAATTAAGATATGTTAAGAGTAGAGGACTTATCTGGAATGAACTGGAAATTCCAGTCTCGTGCTTTAACTATTCCAAAGGACCCCGGCCAATGCTTTCATTTGTTTTGTATGAATAATTTAGACCCAGAAATATATACACACACACACATATATATATATATATATATATATATATATATATATATATATTATCTGTGTGTGTGTTTTGTATCTATGAATTGTTTTTTGTTGTTGGGGTATTTACGTATTAATTCGTGAACTAAAGAAAAAAATTGCCCTCATCTCACACCAGTAAAAAACTGTTAAGTTGCGTATACGCACTTTTTGTTCCTGTGATTGGCTCTCCCTTGAAAACGCAATGGTAACTGATGGCCAGTACGGTCACTCAAAATCATTAGCCGTGTACGATGTATATGTGGACTGAATGACGTTGTATTGCACGCTATTGACTTTGATAGTGACTGGTTGTTCCGCACAAATAACTGCGGTGCATTACGTAGACACCTTCTATTGAAAACGATTTCCAAACACTATAACTTCTTGTAGTTTGCCGTTGTTCTTTCTCCTTTATATTAAGTTTCGTGCCTTATTTTTAACCCATCGTTTCTTTAGCTGCTACTCATATTGACGGCTTATTATTGTATTAATGTGGCTTCCCATGAAGTAGTTTTGCATATATATATATGTTTATATATCATATATATATATATATATATATTATATATATTATATTATAATATATAATATATATATATATATATATCTATCTATCTATCTTAAAAGTCACAGTTAGATGCACGTGACTTTATGATATAAGCGAATACCACAGTAAAAATAGTAGGCAGAAATTCGTAGCTGAGCGCTTTCGTTCTTTAATATTGTGCCTCGACAATGTCTTATTAAAAGACGAAAGCGCCTCATCTACGAATTTATGCCATTTATTTTTCCTGCAGGATTCACATACACACACACAAATAATGTTAGTGATAATGTATATATCTATATATCTATATATATTATATTTTATATATATATATAGTATATATATATATATTATATATATATATAGTATATATATATATATATATATATAGTGTGTGGTGTGTGTGTGTGTGTTTGGAGAGAGAGAGATTAATGTGTTGGGGATGTCAAGGTATCGTAATGACACGTGAGAGATATACACTCGTCCGTCCTCAGACTTCACGAATCTGCTCTCTCTCTCTCTCTCTCTCTCTCTCTCTCTCTCTCTCTCTCTCTCTCTCTCTCTCTCTCCGGCCATTTTCCTTTGTGTGAATATAACACGGATAATGAGATATGCTTTACAAATATGGTAACGTCTGGAACTCGATAGGATAATGCTGCGATGGTCTTTTTGAGAGAAGAGAAGAGAGGCGGGATCTCCGGGAGAGAGGCACTCGGTAACTAACCCTTAAGGCAAGATTTTAAAGGGAACGTTGTCTCATTTTACGAGCAAAGTGTTCTTTTTAGGTGTTGGTGAAACCATTTTTCTTGGAGGAAAATTGGAGTTGAATAACAGCGTGTTAAATGAAATGTAATGGTAATGCATTGAGCTAACAAAATGGTTTGGCTTTCAACCTCGCTGGAAATGCGCTTCGTGTAAAAATTTCTAGAAATTGGTAGTTGGTAACCGAAGGTCAGTTCTGATCACCATAAGTAATGTGGTGTAGTCTATGTGTTGCCAGTGTTGAGAGTGGTTGTGTGCTCGTTCTTTGTACGTGATTGTAATTCGATTTCAACGCAAGACTAAATGGTCTTGGTTGTGTAGATTGGTTTTATTCTGAGGGAATATTAATACGTGGTTTGTCTTTTGAAATGATTAAATTCTTAAATCTCTCTTAGCTTTATGAGTAGAAAGTATCAAGTGTTGCCGATTAACATTGTCTGGTGGGTTATTAATGTACAGTAAGCATTATTTTGCATGCGAACTTCCCAGGAAAAAAAAAAGAAGTTAACGGAATTCTTAGTTGATGTGTAGATTGATTCAACTAAAATATTTTGTCG
>NC_087201.1:102870394-102932201 GCF_015104395.2 Macrobrachium nipponense
AAAACATCATACAAACAAACTTGCAGTGAAGGTTTGAGGCTTTGAGGCATCCGTGGAAGTAAGGTAGGAACAAGAAGGTAGTGGGAATCTAGTCCTGGAGAATAGTAAAATGGCCCCAAGAAAGAGGAAACCTACAACAGGCAAACTAAAAAAAGAATTCATCCCTATTTTTCACATTCTTTGACTCGTCAATAGATGAAAGTTTTCAACGTGTCGAGTGTCGGACTGCGTCTGGAATGGGTTATCTCATCTCTTCTTCTTCTTCTGTCCCCTGAAGACTTCTTCCGTTGTTCCATTTCCCTGCTGCCTCTTAACATTACACTTGGTTTGTTCTTCGTTGCTCGGCGTCTTGCCTCCTTTTGTTACACATTTTTATTTTGTTTCATCTTACCCTGCTTCTCTCCGTTTCTGTTGCACTGACTCAACAAGTTTAGGTGTCTTCGTGGTTTTAGGAACATTACAAACTTAAAAAATATATTTTTATCTCCTTTTCTCTTGTAATATTTTATTTAGTACATTTGGTCTTCCTTGGTTTTGGAGGTTAATTACTGAGAGAGAGAGAGCAGAGAGAGAGAGTAGAAAGAGAGACGAGAGAGAGAGAAGAGGAGGAGATACTGGAGGAGAGACGAGAGAGAGAGAGAGAGAGAGAGAGAGAGAGAGAATTGCCTCTGCAATATCGGAAACACTGAACGCACATTTTCGATGCAACTCATTTGTTTATGAAAGATTCATTGAGTCAACCTAGCCTGGGTCAGCGGAATGAGTGGACCTGGGGAATAAGGATATGGCTCGGTTCTAATGCTTTTCTTTAGCAAAGGAAGATTGCGCAAATAGCCAGACAGCTTTAAAGCTTGCAGTGCTCGGTAAGTGTAAATGTGAATAAAATGATTGTAGATGCAGGACGTCGACTAGAATATATTTTACTAGCTCCTCAGTGACTTCGTTTTCCATTGAAGTGACCTCCTGTTCTTCTATCTGTCACTTTTTTTTCTTGTCTTTCACCTTTTTTCTTATTTCTGTCACCTCTTTTGCTCTTATCTGTCACTTTTTCTCTTATCTTTGTCACCTCTTTCTTTTCTTATCTCTGTCACCTTTTTTCTGATCTCTGTTACACTTTCTCTTACCTCTGTCATCTCTCTTTTTCTTCTCTTATCTCTGTTACCTCTTTTTCTCTTATCTCAGTCTCCTCCTTTTCTCTCATCTCTTTCACCTTTTTTTCTCTCATCTCTTTCACCTTTTTTTCTTATCTGTTACTCTTTTTCTCTTACCTCTGTCACCTCTTTTTCCCTTATGTCTGTCACCTCCTTTTTCTCTTACCTCTGCCATCTCTTTTTCTCTGATCTCTTTCATATACAGTCACCCACCTCCTTTTTCTCTAACCTCTGCCATCTCTTTTTCTCTTATCCCTGCCACCTCCTTTTCTCGTATCTCTGCCACCTCTTGTTCTCTTATCTCGGTCACCTCTTTTTTTTCTTTCTTCTTATCTCGCTCATCTCTTCTCTGTCTACCTGAAATGAAGTTTTCAAAGAGTTGAGGGAGAAGAGACCTTACAGGACAATCCATCCTATCAATCTTGTCATGGTGGATGGTAGGCATCCTCTACGTCTACGCTACGGCTTTTGACCTTCCCACCTCTCTTCAAGTCAGTCTTGCCAGACTTGCTTTTCACTTGTCTTTGTATGTCGCTCTTTTGTTTTTTACTTCGTCTGGTAATAGTTTACTGATTCCTATATGTATATAGTCTCTCTCTCTCTCTCATATAAAATGTAATATACTTTTATTGCATTAAAATGTAATTGTACTGTCTTGTCTCAGTTTATCCTCATTACTGACTACAGTGAGTGGTAACCAAGCAAAATATAATGTTTTGTCTCGATTATTACAGTGTAGATTGGTCCATTACGAAAGTTTGCAAAGATCCGGATCAGTACAAAGCTCTTGTTAGGCCCCCTCTCCCAAATAGTCTGTATCGTTCAAATTTTAGTGTATTATCAAAGTGGACACCTTCTACTGTCTGTCTATGTGCACCATTAAAATGTGTCTGTGGGTGCAAACCCAGCGACATGGGTTTCAATGTATTGCATAATGAAACGATAATCGTCATATAATCATAGCATTCATTTTCTAGTACCATTCATCATCTTGGATTTCTTAGTGATTAATGAAGTAATATAAGCGTTAAAATGTTCAAATTTCATTATGCATCTGGTTACTATAAAAACGGATACTATAAAACCGGAAATCTTCACAAAGATACAGTAGTTACGATATACATTATTGTATTATGAAAGTTAAAAAAAAGCTACGGAAATTTTCAGGACACCCCAGCTTTGAAAAAATGCATGATTAGGAATCTATTTGTGTGTGTAGATTATGAAAACACGAAATTGAACTGTGTTCCCCCATTCGAGGTCAGGTTAATGACATATTTTAAAACGATTATGTTTTGTCATAGAGGGTATTCTGTCTTGCATCTGTAGTATTCATTCTCCATATTGTACTGATTACATTTAAATTACATCTCATATCTTACTGTAAGTACTGTAGTTAATAGTAAATGTATTCCCCCTAAAACTCTCTCTCTCTCTCTCTCTCTCTCTCTCTCTCTCTCTCTCTCTCTGTATGTTTTAAGGAATTGATGAACGGAGGCTACTGTGAAACTGAACGTATCGATCTGACATAATTGCTT
This sequence comes from Macrobrachium nipponense, assembly GCF_015104395.2. Lineage (NCBI taxonomy): Eukaryota > Metazoa > Arthropoda > Malacostraca > Decapoda > Palaemonidae > Macrobrachium > Macrobrachium nipponense. Next base: position 102,873,084 of record NC_087201.1, read on the forward strand.
CGTTTATCATAATTTCTTGTGTCTGGGAGAGGACATTTAATTGGTCTCCTTTATTAATTCTTTGTCGTAGAGAGAGAGAGAGAGAGAGAGAGAGAGAGAGAGAGAGAGAGAGAGAGAGAGAATGTAAACATGTCCATACTTTATTCCTTTGGTCCTTAAGGAGTGTTCATAACTTTAGACTTTTATTTGATGTATATATTTGAATGATTTTATTGTTTCAGTGACTTTCCAGTGCCTAGACACCGACTTTATTTATTGAGAGGATTTATTTGGTCAAAAACTTTCTTAATTTTGAGAAAGACATGATCGATATTTTCGCTTGCACCTTTTTTGCTGGGTAGCCGGAAGAACCTAGAATCTGGTCATAGTATAATCAAGGTGTATATAGAACGATTCGTTAGTAGTACCCCTTGTTGGGGTGGGGGGATAGTTAGTACGTCAGTGCGTTTATTCAGCCTCCAGGTGCCTCCTCCTCTTTCATTCCTTTTAGCTACCGTACCTTTATTCCTATTTAATTTCTGCGATTTTACTTTCCACCTTCTCTTAACCGTTGTTTTATAGTGCTACTGCCAGGTTTTCCTCTTGCTACACTTTGAAAATCTGTGTACGCTTTATGACCTCATGGGCCCCAGTTCTTGGCCTTTGGCCTAAATTTTGCATTCCAATTCCAATTCCAGCCTAGCATAGCACGGAATAGTTCAGACTTTCAGGGCAACCTCGATCAAAATATAGAATCACTTGCAATTCTGTGCCTCCAAAGCCAATGGAAGGGTGATCCTTTCCACTGGCACAGAGGCTCGTTTCCATGGGGTAGTCGTGACTCATTTTCCTTCCATGACCCCAAGGGACTCGATTATAGTTTCAATAATAAAATGGCCGTCACGTCAGCCTTGCCTTGAGAAATTTTTGAAAAATCTGAGTGAGATGAGTATATATATATTTCGTATGTCCTCAAGATAAGCCACGTGAATTTTCCTCTTATTTCTTTGTTTGCTTGATGACGTCTTTTACCCCGAATTTTTTTAGTACAAACAGTAGTACTAAATGTTACTACGATAGCCCATAGTAATTAGAATATAATACAAGTAAATAGAAATTTAACGTGATTATGAAAAGTCGCAATTTTTCTTCTAGGCTACGGGATTGCACTTATAGACACAAGTGTGTGTATATATATATATATATATATATATATATATATATATATATATATATATATATATTGTATGTATGGTATGTATGTATGTATGTATGTATGTATGTATATATGTGTGTGCGCGCGCAACCTCGTAACCTTGACGAAAACGGTGACTTTTCATTTTCATGCTAAATTTGTTTGTATTATATGAGCGCTATTTATGAATGCATTCTCGAGTAATATCATTTTTATCTATAAATATTTTAAACAAGAAACATTCCGTAAGTGTATGAACGGCCAGTGGCAGAGCTTACTTGAGATTCTAGAAGAAATGAAATGCTGTACATGATTTCAAAGGTGAATTTGAATGACGTTAGTCTATTTATTCAAACAGTATGTCCATATATTTATTCAATAATTTTTGCAAAATACCTTGGAATTTGTCCATTTAGAAATTAAATATTTATGTAGTGTCAGGATCGCGTTGTGAGAGGTTCAGCTCTGTTATTGGTGGAAGAAAATCCCACTTCGCAGTCTTCGCTACTCGCACGGTTGAGAATGAGAAACATTACCATTTACGATAACTATATAAGACTTCCACGTCGCTTATAAGGTCACTGTTGGCTGCCATTGTTCCAGACACTTTTACCCTGTCGATAGAGAAGGGTATGAAGTCGCCATACTTGCTAAGTATTGTATTTATGTTAGCATAAAGCCAGCGTTCCATAAAAAGGAGAAATGTAGCCTGTCATTTTCGGACTGTATTGTTCGGCGTAATTTTCTGTTTATTTTATTGCGAAGTGTTTTAGATCTGAAGGGAAATGCAGTGAGGAATCGTGCTAAATGTTTCATGTGATTATTGCTGTTGAGTTGAAGGTCATGTATGTAGTAGGTAGTGGCTCTGAACAATATTGCGATCCACTGTTATGTTTTTATGTTTTGTTTGACTGTATATTGCGTCTGATTCTCTTTTGAAGTTTTGAATTGGATTGAAAAGGGTATTTTAGAACTGCAGGGAATTTTATCAGCGGTTCTTGCAAGGTTTGAGGCAAGGGGAAACAGTTCATTGTCGTTCGGTTAAGTTGCGTCACATGATCACCGACGACCTAAAAGATACGGCAGACATTGATTAGAGGCGTCGTAAATTATGTGCAACTGGCAGCATGATTGCAAGGAGGTTTGCCTTCTGTCTCCAAGACGTGAAACTGCTGCTCTTCCGCTCGTACTTCTACAGTATCTATGGATGTTCCCTCTGGACGAACTATACCCGAGAGACCACGAGACGTATCACTGTTGTGCACAGTGACATTTTGAGACGCTTCACAACCACTCCTCGCTACCACTCCGCCACACAGATGTTCATAGAAAACCACATGGACAATTTAAAAATCATTGTAAGGCGAACAATATCCAGTCTGATAACCCGAGTGAGAAACAGCAGCAACTCGCTGGTTAGCAGTAGAAGTGAAGAGATGGTGTCTGCAAGCCGATAATTATAGCGGCTCGAATCCTAGAGCTGCGTTCTCATTGGTCGAGCCGGTCTGGGGCGAAGTCTGGGATCTCTCGTCGATGGTTGCAGGGATGCAGCCGTGCGAGCGCTAGAGTAGTGCATCGGGGAATGACTGGACCCCTGACATTCATTCCCCGATGCACTACTCTAGCGCTCGCTCGGCTGCATCCCTACAGCCATCGACAAGAGATCCCACATATGGGCTGCTCTGTGAGCAAGAGCCCGTGCTGGCACAAGGCCAGCTTAATCTTAAACAACAACAGATCCCAGACTTCGCCCCAGACCGGCTTGACCAATGAGAACGCAGCTCTAGGATTCGAGCTGCTATAAATATCGGCCAAACAAGGGAAAGGCCCGTGCCAACAAGAAGTGTTGCCCGTGCCAACAAGAAGTGTTGGCTTAATACAACAACAACAACAACACCATCTCTTCACTTCTACTGCTAACCAGCCAAGAAGATGACCTACGAGAAGGTTGAAACGTCGCGATAAGCCAGAGCTATACCAGCGGTAATACCACCTGAATACCAGAGACGACCCCGGCCTGACATTGACGTCTCTTACGGAATGATACCAACACCGACGACGACCCCTGCTTGAACAGAACCAGAGGAACGCCTTCCCATATACCAGTATTCTGATAATACCAGTCTTTGATTAATAAAGCCTGTTCTGAATAAAATACCACTTTCAGCATTATCCCTAATATGAATATTGGACAATTATTGTGAAGTATCACTGTGCCAGAAAAGCGAGTAATAAGGAAAATAGAAAAGATAATATATAAGATTATTTATCTCACATTCAGAAGATGGGCGTTGTTGTTTTGCTGGTAACAGTGGAAGTCCTAGTTCCATGTTTAATGCAGAAATTGGGTGTGAGTGATACTCTCGTAATTCATTTATCCATTATATATAACCGTCATGTGGGAAAGGTCCATTTAGTGTACATTAACCAAAATAGGATGACTCATGGGTAAGTCACGGCAAATTACGCTCAACCTTGGTATGAATACTGTTTTTAATTTATGGGGAAGGGGTGTGTAAGTAGGGGGAGGTGCCAGATATTCCCAAACTAAGTAGTTTGCGATAACAACGTATTGAATGCCAATGTGAGATTGGTCAAGTGGTGGTTTTTGTCCTCTTGCCTAAGCTCTGTTCGGGAGATTTTGGTTCCATTGGTATTTCAAGTCTTGCACGTAGGATTAGAGCTTCCACCGAAGGATGTGGGTGGGTTTTTGTTAGTATGTGGTATGTACTTTCAGGGCTGTTTTTTTTCCGTTCTGGTTCATTACTGACTGCAAACAGTCATTTTACTGATGCAACTGCAACTACAAACATTTTTTTGAAACTTTTACTTGCAACATCAGTCTCGTTCATTTGCAAGAATAAAGGATTATAGAACATCGGGGAACTAGATTTTCTCGGAGGTGTAGCTCTTTAGCTCTCAGATGCGGAGGTTGAAATATTTGGTATTTGAAAAGCATAGGCTCAAAATGCTGTCATTATGAATAGTAGTTATGTTATTTAAAAGTGAATCACAAAATAAGACGGTTAGCATGTCTTGTAATTTTAGTATGCATTAACTTTATGGGGATAGGGATAATTTAAGAATAGGAACAAGATAAGAAAAGGATATCTATAAGATTTCAAACTTGAAGAAAAGGCAGAGACAGGATTTGGGTAAATTAGATGTATCAAGGGTAGAGATGGAAATATATTTAATAGGGATGAAAGACATCAAGAAGAGATAAAGGGAGTATTTTGAACAACTTTTGAATAATGAAAATGAGAAAGAGGAGATTGGGGAAGCACAAGAGAAATTGTAAAGATCGGGAAACAGCAGTGTGGATTCATGAGAGGAAGAGGGACGATGGATGCCATCTTCATAGCAAGACAGCTACAGGAAGAGGCAAGAGGGAAACCAGGAGCTCTATTGTGCATTTATAGACCTGGAGAAAGCATACAATAGAATCCCAAGAGAAGTGGTGTTTTGGTGTTTGAGGAAGAGGAAAGTCACAGAGAAGTGGGTTAGGCTGGTCAAGATGATAAAGATGATATATCAAAGAACGAGCACAAAAGTAGTAACGGCAGTTGGGGAAACAGAAAACTTTAAAGTAAGTGTTGGATTACACCAGGGGTCAGCATGAAGCCCATTTTTGTGTGTGGTGGTCATTGATGTGTTAAGTAAAGAGATCAGGAATGAAGAGCTGTGGGAGTTGTTGTACACCGGTGGTCTGGTGGTTACTGCCAAAAATGAGGAAGACCTATAGAAAAGGGTTGGAGAGTGGCGGGAGTTTTTAGAGAGCGGTGGCTTAAAGGTGAATGGAATAAAACAGGTTTTGGTGAGCAGGAGGGAAGATAGAAACAGAATAGTATTGCAAGAAAGAATAGGCTCGGTTATAAAACGGGTGGAAAAGTGTAAATACTTGGTATCTACCTTAAGCCAAAAGGGATGATGTGAGGCTGAAGTTGACAGTAGGATAAAAGCTGCGTGGGCGAAGTGGAGAGAGATAGCTAGAGTAGTATGTGATAAGAAAATGTCAATCAGGCTAAAGTAAAGAGATATACAGCACAGTAACAAGACCAGTGTTAATGTGTGGATCAGAAACATGGGGTCTAAGAAGAAAAGAGGAAGCAAAGCTTAAGAGAACAGAGATGAGAATGCTGATGTGGATTAAAGGGATAACTCTGCTTGAGAGATTGGAAAATGATGAAATAAGAAGGGCAGGCTTAGTAAAGAATACAGAGATGATAAGAGAGTCACGATTGAGATGGTAAGGGCATGTGTTAAGGATGGATGACGATGAGAGAGTGAAGAGGGCTTGGGAGGAATGTTTTAGAGGAAGAAGATCGAGAGGGAGACAGAAAATTAGATGGCGAGATAAAGTGAAGGAAGATAGGAGAGAAGAGGTTTGGTGGAGGGTGAGGCCTATGATAGATGGCAGTGGAGAGGGGCGCGTAAGGCAACCGACCCCTCAATGTAGGGATAACGTTGGGAAAGAAGGATGATTCTCTCTCTCTCTCTCTCTCTCTCATTTATTTCTATATCTGTCAAGTTTAGTAGGTTAGTTTTATAGTCATTTATTACTTAAAACCAAACTAAAAAAATCGAGAAATAGACGCTAAGAGATCGGCATGAAGTGAAATTGCCAAAAGGTACTTTTTTGGACCTGGTTTGTTTGATAATAGAGTTTACATTGTGATTAGTACAATATGAAGTGGCGTTTTAAAATGTGATTTCTGTTATTAGATTTATAAGTTGTATGTAATCTCGTCGCTCTGAAACTTGCCCTCGTTATTTCATTACACAGACATAACGCTGTTTTAAGATAATCTCATTGTGACTACTACTGTATGTATCGAAGCGCGCGAGGGATAAAACGCAGAATGGAGGGTTGATTGCCATAGAATGAATGGAACAGAGTTGGGGAAATTGAATTTCCCATGAAATCAAGCTAATGGATCAACAGCCTTGTTGCTCAGCTCGGTCTTTTGCAGAAATGCCAACCGGGCGAAAACTGGCCGGGATGCATATCGGTGGAGGAAACAAAATGTGATACCGATTGTTTTTTCGTTAATGGACGCAGCTTTTACACTTCTGCTATGAAGTTTATATAGGTGTGTGTGTATATATATATATAAATATATATATATATATATATATATATATATATATATATATATATATATATAATGTGTGTGTGAGAATCTACTGGACACTTTTACCAGATACATATGTAATTGTAATAGCCACAATGGCTTCTTAACTTCTCGAATTATTATTATCTAAAAAAGCGCGAAGAATTCGAGAAATTAGGTCAGCCCCCCCCCCCCCCCCACACACACACACACACAAGCACGTGAGTTTGTGTTTGTCTGTATATATATATATATATATATATATATATATATGTGTGTGTGTGTGTGTGTGTGTGTGTGTGGTGTGTGTGTGTGTGTGAGTGTGTGTGTGATTATAATCACTTTAACACGTGATTCATCTATATTGTATATCTGGTAAAAATGACCTGTAGATTTTATACACACACACACACACACACATATATATATATATATATATATATATATATATATATATATATATATATATATATATATTGTGTGTGTGTAAGTGTAAAAGTATTAAAACCGCACAATAAAAAGATATGAACAGCTTGGAAATATTTAAATTTTTCATTGACTGGACGGTGCCGGTTTGAAAGTAGTTCGCAAGTGACCTGAAGTTGATTGTTCGCTCAATATTTGCATGCTGCAACTGGAGTCATTTGTCATTTCTCCGTTTATTGCGTAAACAACGCTGGGTAACACGAACTCAATTAAGTCTTGTCTTTTTTTTTCTTTTTCTAGAAGTAAGTAAAGCAAACGGTATAGTGAATTGTATAAGGATGGTTCTAGGTATATTATTATTATTATTATTATTATTATTATTATTATCTGCTTAGTTTCACTTTTTTTTCTTGTCACGATTTACTCATCGACTATTTGACATTTGCTCCCATCGAAGAACCAGTAGAGCCCTATTTCATTTAATGTTTATTTTAAATGCCAAGTTATATTTTTAACCCTTATGTAATGAAACAAGTGGACCTCTCTCTCTCTCTCTCTCTCTCTCTCTCTCTCTCTCGGGAGATCACCTCGTTATTTTTAGTAAGTAAATACGGTTTGACGTATCGTGTCTGTGACACGTCATGATCGCCAAGTCTAGAATATTAAATTTTGTGTGGGGATGTTTGAATTATATAGGACAATAAAGTCGGATGGAAATAGTACTACTCTCTCTTGGTCTTAAGGGTTCAAGTTGTCTGTGGTTGAAGATTGTGTGTCTCTCGGCCTCCTACACGACATTACTACTCATACCCCGTTTATGTAGTCGTGAAGGTAATGTTGACACGTATAAGTTTCTCTCTCTCTCTCTCTCCTCTCTAATCTCGTTCTCTCTCTCTCTCTCTCTCTCTCACTCTCTCTCTCTCTCTCTCTCTCTCTCTCTCTCTCCTCTCTCTCTCCATTTTTGTCTTTATATCACTATTGGTGTTTCCGATATTTCGTTTATTTTTATATAATTATGAATGAGGTTTTTTTTTTATAATTTGGCATAACTATCTTCTTCTGGCATAGTTGGAGAACACTACTTGAAAAAATGAGTGTGCTTTCCCCTACGAATATTGGAATTTTGATATACTACCAGCCACATGACGCAAAGCAAGTAATGAGAACAACTGGGAAAGACAAGTAAACATTTGAATGCAGCTGTGCCAGCGTTCACCGTTTGTACAACACAGAGAGGGCATCTCACCCAATTATTATTATTATTATTATTATTATTATTATTATTATTATTATTATTATTATTATTATTTTCGTACATGTCTACCATCAACAGACACATTGCACATAATTCCGCAGATGAATCATAACAATTGGCTGTTATTATTATTAGTATTATCTTTGTACTCAGCGCATGTAGCTGTTCACTTTATTTTCATCAAATGGCCACATGCTCCTTCCCACGTGGTCTTTCTGTCTTCTTGGCCATTTACTGCGCCGCCCCTGGTCTCTGTTAACTGCCAGTTGTTTCTGAAGAAACGATGTTCACTTGTGTGTTGATGCTACACGCGTATGTGGACCATAATTATACGTATAATGTTAATGTATATGGCTGATTATTTGCGATTAAAATTGCAGAAGTTTTCTCCACCGGTTTCGTCCGTGATTGAGCAGTTGAACTACTCATAAGGTTCTGACTTTTGTCTTTTTATGTGAAGCTGCCCACCGACTGAGAAAACAGCGTGATTTTGATGCACTTGAAATTTACACACACACACACACACACACACACACACACACACACACACACACACACACACATATATATATATAATATATATATATATATATATATATATATATATGTGTGTGTATGAGTATGCACTAACTTTACAGTTGCAATGTTTTTGTGAGTAATATCTCAAACGTGACTAAATCATTTATTTATGTTTACCTCGAATTTTTATACCTTTTTAAGGACAGAAGACCATGATTAGTTTCATCTCTCTCTCTCTCTCTCTCTCTCTCTCTCTTCTCTCTCTCTCTCTCGCTCTCTCTCCTCTCTCTTCTTGGCTCTTCTCTCTCTTACACACACACAATGTTTTGTAAACTTGGTTCCATGCAAAATTGTCATTTGGGTCGGAATAGCTAGGAAAGGGGAGATTTCTAAGTTTGTGTTCATCAGCATATTGCCGAGGCAAGGGCTAATCTCTGAAAGAGGACTGTTGAGCATGTCCCACCTTTGCATGAGAGAGGAATCCCTCCTCAACTTCCATTTCCTCTTCCCTTTCCTCCTCCTGTCATCTCTCAGCCGGAATTCTTAGGATGTTGGTCTTGTGCCAGTTTCGGCCTAATTGCCTTTCAACCTTTTACGTGTTTTCGCTGGAAATTCGCGACGATGGTTTTATATATATATATATATATATTTATATATATATTATATATATATATATATATATATATATATATATATGTATATATGCATATATTCAGTTATAACGAAACGACACTATTTTCTTCTTATTACTGTGCCATTGTTGTTATTCCTTGTGCAGCGAAGTTGAAAGGAAGGTGAATATTTTGCCTAGTGTCTGGAAGTGCAAGTATAGCCAAGGTTGTCATAGCAGCAAGAGAAACACAGGTGATGGCAGCAGCTGTCGTCTGGTGAAGTCTGATCCTTGTACTTTAGGTTTTCTTTTATCACAAAAGAAATTTATTCACTCATATTTTGGTAGACATGCTTCATCTTGCCCAAAAGAATAAAACCTAAATTTTGCTGGCCGCACGATGTCTGAAGAATGGGTTAACGATTTTTGGTTATAGTACTTGGCACATATATTCGTTATGGGACCTCCTCCAGTTGATTGGTTTTAGGGACAAATTTTCTTAAAGTGAAATATATTTTGCCATAGAAACTATTTATCTCATTGTGAAAGGTAGGTGTTTTCATATATTTAATTGGTAATTGTAGATGTAAATTTTTATCATATGAATAATCGTAGCTCCGTACTGTTTAAATTTTCATACTGTGACCTTTGGAAGCCAGAAGCTTGGGTCTCGGTGATGAGATTGATTATCTCTCTATCAGCGGATCTATTGGGAACTGGGGGACATTTATTTTATATCTATCAGCACTGTTCTCAAATTGTCAAAACATTCAATTTAGAGACTGTCTACCAAGGTGCTTCTTGTCTCGACCTTGCATTATTTACTGTCCCGAACCTCAGCCAAGATTACCCACATTTTTACACACACTTAGGGACCAGCTGTGACAAATTCTGCCCCGGGCTGGATGACGGCAAATCTAAACCAGGAATATTTTACCTTCATGTCAATTTTGTAGGTCAGCGAGTGTCGTGGCTTCACTTTCTGCAGAGTGCTTTTGTTGGCAAATCATCTTCAAAAATGGTCATATTGCCTTCTCAGTACAAACAGAATGGATTGATGCAGTCTGAATATAGTGTTTTACTTGGGTTTTTAACTTCTTTCTTTTATTTGAGTTCATGATGGCATGCAGTTATTAAAGCAATCGTACTCGTGCATATATGTTGAAAATACATCCTGTAATACTGAACAGTAAATGAGATGTTTAAGTACTCATTTTAATCCCACGAGGACAAAAAAATATTTGTCGGCGTCCTTCATTTTCATGTTATAACTGTGACATTCTGTTAAGTGGAGAAATAGGTATATTATCCACAGAGTATAAAAAATCTGATTTTTTGCAGATGGGATTGAACTTTAGGTTGAACTTGAATGGGATGTAGATGGTGGAACACACACCATTTCCACTGAAGACCAGGGGAATGAGTATTAACACTGAATAACTAAATTGTCATGCCAATGTTATATTGTTTTCTTACGATATGCCATGAACTCGACCTTTTTAACCTTTTTACGCTAAAGTTATAAGGCATAGTTATAGGATCTATAGTATACTATATATATATATATATATATATATATATATATATATATGTGTGTGTGTGTGTGTGTGTGTGTATGTATGTGTATGTATGTATGTGATATGTATGTATATATATATATATATATATATATATATAGTATAGTATATATAGTGTATATATATATATATCTACTTATATATATATATATATATATATATAGATATATAGTATAAAGTACAAAATTACATTGTAAATTAATGATATGAAAATTTGTGTAAGTGTAAAGATAATTAAAAGCTTAGAACCTTTAAAGAAATATTTAATACATAAAAATATATGCATGCTTTACTTGTATGGTCCTATAATAGTACAATTTGCATACAGTACTGTATTGTTTCATACTGTGCATAAGGAATTAAATTTGCAAAACCTTGCCGGGTAAAAAAAAAAAAACAAAGAATACTGTAATCTAAAAGAAATACCACCCACCTTATAACCACTACCATGTAGTCTTTTGCACGATGACTCAGTTATATTGAATGATTCAACACTAACATGCTGAGGCAGTTCTGGCCATATTCCCTATAAGGCCAGAACTGCCTATATGATATAGGTTTAGCTAATACACTTTATTAAACTTAGAGACACATACACGCACGCAAAAGACAAATGTTCTTAAACTGTTTGTCATCATAATCATTTATTCTGTAAGTGGAAGTGGATTGTCAGGCATCATAATCGTATAGTCTGTAAATGGGGGTGGATTGTCAGGACACTCAATTTGGTCAATACTAATTACTGTATGAGGAGGAGGAGAACTGACTTGTTCCATAGCGTCTGCGATGGGAGGGGCGGGGAGGGAGAGTGGCATGAGAGGCTCATATTTTAGGTTTAACCTATGCAGAATGCATAGTGATACCTGTTCGACTTTTTCACCTTTTCTTTTCTTGGAAACTATTTTTGTGGTGCGAGTGCTTTTTACATTTTCATGTAGGACATGCAATTTTTGGGGGGATTTTCATTACATTAGCATAATCATAAATATATAAATTTGTTAAAAAGAAACAGTTTTGAGCTGTCCAATGAAGTTTTGCATTACTGATGTCATAAGGTTGCTTATAGGGTTTATGGGATGCTTTTTTTTAACGGTCTTATTCAATGAAATGTTTTCAAGGCATGCGTTTGGAGTGAATAAATGATATAAGGTGAGTTTTTACCATATATATATATATATATATATATATATATATATATATATATATATATATATTTATATATATATATATATAGTATATATATATATATATATATATATATATATATGATAAAAGGAGCCCATAAAAATGCCAAAGTATGTAGAAAAAGTAAGTAGTATATTATATTTCAGAAACTGCTATATTATATATATATATATATATAATATATATATATATATATTATATATACTTATATATATATTATATGTATATATATATTATATATAATATATATATTATATATATTATATATATATATATTATATATATATATATATTATATATATATAATATATATTATATATTATATGATATATATTATTATATATATATAATATATATATAATTATATATAATAAAAGGAGCCCATAAAAAGGCCAAAGTATGTAGAAAGTAAGTAGTATATTATATTACAGAAACTGCTGTATCTCTCTTCATGTAGGTAATGAATGAGAAAATTTACAGAAAAGGTGGTATTTTAATCACAGCCAACTATCATATGACTTTTGTATCGACATTTGCTGCTCTAAATTATATGCAACAAATTCCAGTTTATTCTGTGGTTATGGTTATTTGTATGGTTAAAAATAGCTAAGCTCTGTTGTCCATACCTAATTGACCATTTTTGTTGTATTAATCTCTGGGAAGTGATTTTCTTGTAAAACTGATGTAAGATTGGCCACAGTCCAGGCATGGGATTTTGTGTACTCCTGTGTGAAAGGGGATTGTCTTTTGTTGACGTTAATCAGGGATTTGGGTAGGTAAAGCCAAAAGGGTGAGATTTTCTGAGTCTGGATCACCGTCTTAAACTTGTCCAAGTGTGGAATTTTTATTTTATTGTTGGTTGTCTCGCTGGTCTTGTTTTGTGGTGGGTCGGTAGAAAATTATGTTTGCTTTATGAATCGCTTTCTCAGTTATATGATCAGAATACCTTAAAGAGGAAAACTGTTTACAAATTAGTTCAAATTCCTTTTCTAGGACATCTGGGGAACATATTCGTAAGGCTCTTAAGAATAGGTTGTAGGCTACACCTATCTTGATAGAAATGTCATGATAGCTAAAGTAGTGAAATAGCTAAAGTAGTGAAAATATGAAAGTGAGAACGTTGCTTTTCTGTATTTGGTAAATTTGTATTCTGTCATGTGTCTAATTATTGAAACATCAAGAAAAGGAATTTTGTTGTCTGTTTCCCATTCAATTTTAAATTTGATGAAGGGCGCTAATGCATTTAATTTTGAAAGGAATTAATTGAAATTGCCTCATCTATTATTCCAAAAATGTTAGAATATCATCTTCATATCTCATCCACAGCATGCTTTTGGGTTTTATTGTAATTGTTACTATAGTTTCAAAGTATTCCATGTATAGATATATATCTCAAAGGGTGCATGGGATTCAGATATCATAGATAAAATCTTCCTTCAACCAATGCTTAAGAGTATTAGAGAGGAATTTTCAATGGGGATGACATAAAGTGGCTTACCAGTGAATGGGTCTCTTGGTATAAATACTGCCTTTTCTGTAAATTTTCTCTTTCATTATCCTGCCTGATAAGAGAGACTGAAGTCGATGAAATATAGTATACTTACTTTCTATATTTTGGCAAGTTTGTAGGCTTCTTTTATTAGATGAAATTCTATTGTAACAGAAGGTTTTTACCTGTCATATAATATAATATATATCTATATATGATAGATATATATATATAATATATATTATGTTGTGTGTTGTATATATGTGATATATATATATATATATATATATTATATATAATATTATCTATATATATATAGTATATATATATGTATGTATGTATGTATGTATATGTGTATATATATATATTATATATATATAATACTTATATATATTAATATATATATATAATATATATAATGTGTGGTGTGTGTGGTATAAAATATATATGTATATAAATATATAATATATATATATATATTATTATATATATTAGTATATGATTAATTGTTATGTATTATTGGTTATGTGTGTGTATATATGTGTATAATATAATAATATACATATATATATATATTTAGCTCTATATAATAATATATATATCTATATATGTGTTTGTGGTGGTGGTTGTGTGTGTACATATATGTATATAAAGATACTATCTATATGCGATATATATCTCTATAATATATATCATTATCTATACTTATATATCTATGCTAAAATTGATTGTTCTTGTGAATCCACCATTTTTGACGTCCTCATTGGCGCATTTGCTAGCCAGTCTAACCATACTGGAAAAATCCCACAAATAAGGAGACTGAGAAAGTCCTTGTTTTAAAATTAAACGGCAGCTGAATTCAACTTATTTTCGACAGGAAGTTATTTGAAAAGAAGGTCTAAACTTTTTTTTTTTCCCCCCCCCAAACCAAACCTCCTAATTTTTTTTTTTTTTTAATTTATTAATTATATGATATTATTATTTATCATTCATTATTATTATTATTTATAATTATTTATTATTATATTATTATTAAGTATTATTATTATTATTAGTGTATTTTATTATTTTTAAACGTACTCACCGTGCACCATAAATTTTCTCTATCTTGGTAAAATAGGACAGGAGAGGAATGATTATTTTTAATTTTTAATGTTATCTATATTTTAAACATAAAAACCTTGAAAACTAATGAAGTACATAAAAATTAAACAGCACTTTGCAGGGTTTTTCCAGGACTCAAAAAAGTTTGTTTGCGTTTCGTGTTCCGTACATGTGTTCTGTGATACTAGGGTATGATAATGTTATAAGTTCCAAGGAAAAGTTGGCGGCTATTGTCAATTTTGCACAAATAAGTTGCATATAATAGGTGTGTGTGTGTATATATATATATATTATATTATTATATATATAGATATATATATATCATATATATATCTATATATATATGATATATATATATATATATATATATATATATTTTAATAGTTTTTATCACAAAAACTGCATTTTATGATGAAATTGATAAAAAAAACCAGGGAATTTGTGGATATTTCTCATTAAAAAATACTGCGAATGTGCAAATGTTCCGCGAATAATTTGGGGAAACGTTCCCGAGAGAAATCCGCGAATGTGTGAGTCCGCGAATCCAGAGAACGCAAATACGGGTGTCCACTGTGTATGTGTGTGTGTGCATATATATATATGTGTGTGTGTGTGTGTGTGTAAGGCTTATTTTTTTAATGGTGGGCAGCATTTGATTAAAAGATAACACTCACTAATATATTCATATGCTTTCAACTGATAAGTCATGGATGAAACCCACTGCAGAAAACTTCCATTACATTAGCCTACAATGTGGATCATTGGCAAAACAGCTAACCCCCCCCTCCCCCCCCCTCTCTCTCTCTTTACACTTACAGTGAGCCATTTAATTCCATCCTGCTCATCAAGGTCCTTCATTTCCTATGTACCTCATTCACACTCATGTCCAGTACTTTATAGGTGTTTTATCCCTTCTCTCCCAACATAGCTTTCTTTGATAATTCAAGTGTCTTCTTAACAAATGCGGCCCACTCTTAGCCTTCTTGTTTCAACAATAGGGTTATGTCTCTTCTTTTGTTCTATTTCCTGTAGTATTTACTTTATTTTATTATTCATTGATCTATCTCCCTTTTTTATTTGTCCTCTTGACTTTACTATGACTCACCTTTCATGGCATCTAGGAGTTTAACATGAGCTTGGGATTTTGCATCCTATCTGGAAACTTGAAGGCTCCAACCTTCTGGTTCTACCCTTTCCAAAAAGTGGATTTTTAAATTTTAGAATGTAAACCCAAATCGTATATGAAAGTGCTCATCTTATCCTCATAATGAAATACTGTTGGTTAAGAACTTCATTTTATACCCTTGTTGGAAATTAGTCCACAGAGCAGTACGGAGACTCAGAGCATAGAAAAATGATTCAGTGAGAGGCTTTTTGGGTGAAAAGTGAAATGGAATTGGCCAGCGGTGTCTTTAGGTTTTATATCTGTACCTTGGTGTGTTAATGTATGTATGATTAAAGTGCTGAGGTGTCCAAATATTTAGTCAAAATGCGAGGACGGGGATCCCCCTCACCATCCCACCAGGGACCACAGTCCCCACCATCATCATCTGAATCTGCATCAGCCCTGCCTGAAGTTTCCCCAACACCCCAGATGCATCGCTTGCCTCGTAATAAGCGCAAGCATACAGTTGTTTTCAAGGTACTTGTACTCGGTTCATGAGGCTTTCTTGTATAATTTGATATGAAGGGAATGTGTGTATTAATGAATTAATGATGGAATTATTGATAGATTTAACTTCAAGAAGCTAACTTACAGTCTATAATTGAAGAGGATATGAATTGTCAAGCTGTTATCCTTTTTATCATAATCATTGATTGAAATAAACCAGTCATTGGTGTGAGTAATCATTAATGATTTCTTGGCAGGCTTTTGTGTAGCTTGCTCATTAATTGGCTAAAGAATTGAAAATGGTATCATGCAAGGAGCTTGAATAAAAACGATGATACTGTAGTATGTAGAAGCGGTTCGTAAACATTCAATATTATAAATGATTTTATTTTTCATGTCTTTTCTTATATTACCTGTAGTCAGATGGTAGCCATATCTCACAGATATTTTATTTTTACTCCTAAAATTTATGGGACAACCCTTATTTGAGTAGTTTGTCACTTTTTCTTGCCAGAAGTGGTAATGGAAATACAGTATTTTAATGATAAATACATTATCATTGAGTATGAATTCACTTCAAGTGATGAAAATAAGTTTGTTTACTCATTCCCTTAAAGTTAAAATTAATGCACCGGTAAACATTTTTCTTTTCTTTTTTTATTGGGGACATGAAAAGTGAGGTGAAATCTTTTAGTTAATTACTTGAAGATCGTCACCCACAGTTTTGATTAGAAAGGGTTTCAGTAGTCTACTTCCTTGAATTTAGTAATTTATGAAATCTGTAAGTTGTTGAAGTTCTTTTTCTTAATTGTTTTGAATTGATAAGGTGTTTCCTTAAATAATAATTGTTAACATTTTTTCTACTCTTTGACAGTACTGTGAGGAAATGAATGAGCTGAATGAGGCTGCAAACAACCGTCCCCGCAGTGCGCTCATCCATTCAATACAGCAAGAAAATCGACACATTAGACAGTTGCAGCAGGTGAGCTTAGTATTAGATTAGAATTCAAAATGTAATTGGATATTTTTACTATTAAAGTGAAGGAATGAAGACCATCAGTAATGAATACTGTAATAGGAAAATCAATTTTAAGGTAGAGTGCTGATCTTAGTTTCATTAGATACCAAGTAACTATGAGTTTATCAATTTGTTTCCTCTTTTTTTCTCATTTACAAACCTTACTAAAAATCATCTGTTGCTTATTTTCATTAGAAACACACACACACAAAACAGAGTTTATTGCAGATGTAGTACTATAAATTGTTTAAATCTAAATGGCTCCATATGGTATTAGTACGGTATAGTTATCCATTCTCACAAACATGGCTTCATTTCTCACCATGATATGGGGTTAGACCTAAGAGTTCTTTCTGCTCTCTCCGGTCTTTTATTCTTCCTGCCTGATCTGTCAAGTCCAGGTCTCTTGTTTTTTCCTTGGTTTCTACAATATTTATCTTGCTGTTTCCATGTCTGCTGCTTTTTTAATCAGCTGTGCTTCCTCCTATCTCATTGTATGTTCAGTCCATCTCTGATGTCGAGAACTTGGTTTTATTTTTTGGCCTCCAAATATCACATCTCTCTCCGAGTTCTTCATTTATAATATGATTATCTCACTTCACAATGGCTATGAATCCTATGGATATTTAATCACACCTTTTATTTTCTGTCAATACATACTCATGTCTCTGCAGCATAGAATAATATCACAGGCTTGTACTAGCTGTATGCCTTTGTTGTCTCTTTAAACAAGACATTTTATTTATTGTAGTCTAGCTGTCTCTCTATTTCATTCTTGCTGCAGATATTCTCCTTATTGCTCTCTCAACTCATGCTTCACAGTATGGAATGGCCCCAAGGTAACATTTGTTCTTTTTCTTCTGAGACCTTCCTGCATACAGTATCACAATAAGGTTCTTTCTATTTCATTTGGTCTTGTAATGCATTTTTGACATAAATTATACTTACAGTTTAACCTGACACTTTTTCCACAGCTGCCCTAATGGCCACTTTACCAGTTCTACTTTTTCTTTAGCTTCCTTTCCAGTTACCGTTAGCTTTATTTAACTTATTTATGCCAATGTTCATTCCTCTCCTTTCCATTCCTCTACTTTTTAAGCTTTTTTACCACATTGTGCTCAGATTCTGTTGCTAACACTGTATCACATCTAATGTTCTCATTGTTCTTGAGGGACACACGTATCTAAAATTTTCTCATTCAGCTGCACTGTCTTCTTTCTAGACCTACTACGTCGTGTTATGTTGAAGTAACTCCTCTAGCTCAATACCCTTTGAATTTTTGTTATACTACTCTGTCAGAGGCCTCATTTTGTATTATTACTGATGTAAAAGTGAATAAGATATGGGATTTTTGCAGTACAAATTTTGTTACTGTTCTAGTTGTAATAAATAAATTTATAAGATTGACTGGAGTAAATGTCAGGAAAACTTATAAAAGTATAAGTTTTGAAACCGTGTTGGTTACAATGTTACTGTATTGATCTTATCTGCGCCTTTTTAATGTTTTACCACTGAATTTGCACTTAGCAGATTTTTTTATGTATTTTTTGGTGTGAAATTGCTACCACTTATTTTATTTTGAAACTGGCAACAAAAGATTGATGCAATTTTACAGATCATATAGAGTAGTTGGGATAATACATATTTTATGGCATCTGTATATTACTTTATTCAAGGCTACATGCTTTGCGATGTTCACTAGAGTTGATTGCAATCACTGTATTATATCACTTAGGATTCACATTCCCCTTCAAGACATGTTGTTCAGACTCAAAATTTTTGCTAGTAGTCAGATTTGTTAATTGTATATTCTAACTTCTATTTGTAGACTTCAGGACAAGCGGGATAATTGGCAACATTAATTTTGAAGGGTAACATTGTTTCTTTTGGATGCTTTGGTTTAAGGGACTTAAGGGATAATATATAGTTTTTATAGGTACGTAGTTCCTTTTTGGTAATACGTACTATCTGGTAAAAGTTTCAACTCAATATAGTGTTTAGTATTGATACTGATAGCAACAAAGTTGCTAAATTACACCAAGTGAAAACCAAAGATGGCAGAGGTAGGATGATATCAGAAGCAGATTTAAAGCCATTGTGTGCATTTACTTGCATTATAAGAAAAAATTCTCTCGTTAATTCTGTTTGGTATATTGACTGAGAACTGAATTTCATGGTGCATTTTTGGCTTGTAACTTCCTATGACAAATGTTAATCAATATCCATTATACTAAGTTGTATGGTTAGTAACCTTGAAGGATTTTAATAGTTTCTATAATTTTAATTAACTGCGATCAGAAGTCCACATAAAATATTGCCGTTCTTTTAGTGACTTGTTGTTGTTGTGATATGTAAACTAGGTAACAAGCCCAAGATGGTTCCAGAAGCTTAAATGTTTGACTAAGTTGGGTAACAACCTAGGTGGTATTCTAAAGAAATGCAACAAAATTTTTAGAAAGCTTTTGATGATGAAAGTTGAACCAGATACCAGTTTAGAGATTGGTATCATTTTAATATATGTATTTTCATACCCCATTATAGGTAATATTTTTGGTTTTAGTGTCTTTATTGAATGTTGAATTGTTTCAGTGTGTGTGTGTGCTAGGTAATATAAATTTTGATTAAGTTATTAAATCTGATGAAATTTTGATATGATTGATAATTAAAATAACTTATTGTTAACAGTAATTTTAAAATCCAGGTAAAACTTCAGATGCATATCATATCTAATGTAATTTATCAGCTAGATAATCATCATTAAACTAAAGCTCACATATGTGTGAAGCGTGAGAAATTGTATCATTTTACTTTGGGGACCTTTGTCAATTCAATATGACCATATAGTATTCCTGGAGGCTCTTGTTATTGCAGTTAATATGGGATATATTAATGGTTTTCCTTTTTTAATCGAAAAAACAGATCCTTTAAAATTGAATATGTGCCTGGGAAGGCAAATTGGTTGCAAAGTATTTTCAACTTTTTGCTCTGCAATTAGTAATAAACTCCAGATGTTGATTGCACAATGGTGATGTGCTTATCTGTTAGGCTTCATCATGGCTAATCATCTTGCAGAAGTCTTCAGTTAATAGTAAATTGTACAAAGAAACAGAAAGATTGTTGAGCTCTGGGTTGTAGAAAGTTTTTCCTAGAAGTTCATTCTTAAAACCTCAAATTCTTGTTTTTAAGGTTATAGGCAGGAAAGTTGAGTATAAATGAGCATAATGAATTTTTTTAGGAAGAGAAGAAGGAAAACTATTATAGATATATAAATACGTGTTGTAATTTGACATTGGACTTTCCAGGAAAACAAGGAGTTGCGCCTTGCCCTCGAGGAACATCAAAATGTCATGGAGCTTATTATGTCAAGGTATCGCCAACAAGTCACAAAACTTATGTCTGTAAACGCCAAACAATCTCAGCCAAATACTCAGGACCAAGCCAAAGTACGTACAGTAGTTAAATCAAAGATATACATACCATATATAGGTACCTTCGTATCATTTGCATGATGGGTCTTTGAGCTCTTCTCATTAACTTATTTTTAATGTGATGCAGTCCTTGGAAGTGACAAAATGTCGAAGGCAACTGATGATGTGCACGATCTGAATTTTAGGCAAAGAGTGCATCATATTTAGCATCATTTTGCACTTGACTGCTATATTAAACTTGCTGTAAGTTCTCCTAAATTTTTAATTTGTTTTATTGTCCCTTTTGATGTAATTTATACAGAATTTCAGGAAGCTTACCAGCCTTTGTTTATTTACTGTATTTGCTTTCATTTGCATGAACAATTTGTTCATATTAGGCTTCATACTTAATTTTGAAATGATTGAGTAGTGATGTGGAATTATGACTACAATGTCCAGTTGTAATGTATAATTTTTATTTTGTTAGGTGATGTTTATTACATTAATATACAATATACTGTGGATTTTGTGAAAAGGAACCTTATTCAGTACTCTACTATTCTGAAAGTAAGTTGCAGTAGTTTTGGGAAGAATTATTCAGTGTTTAGTGTTGTATTTTTTTGAACTTGTGATATCTGTACATATGATAATAGAATATACTGACTTTCTACAGCAGTCTTCTTATATTCCATAAATGTTGTTCAAGTTAATGCATATTCCTTATGTTAATGAAATTTTTATAATGAAGGTAACAGAAAGGCAATGACAGGAGAATAGTCCATGGTATGCCATGCAGATGGTATTCATATTTAGGTTGACTAATTCTTTTTAAGATTGTTTTTATATAGGTGCAGTCCCTACCATAGAGTAAAGCCATATGACACTACTATTGTAGTTTTAATTGGGGTGGTCAAGAAATGACATTTCCCTTTGAGCACATAAGATTTTCCTACCGGTAGGATACAGTAGTTGTTTTTTTTTCACCAAGTGAGGGTTTTTTTATTTTTGCTCTGTTTCATTTCAGTAATGGTATTTTCTAATCTTTTTTTTGAAAACAGGGCAATATGAGGAACCAAGTATTTGCTACAGTACCTATAGGGGTCTACATCCTGGGTGGATTAGAAATGTATTACTGCTTCATGTATTTGTAAAATTACAAGTTATTCTTATGAGAAATGGGTAGGTGGTTAAAAAGAATTTGAGTCCTCAACACTTCATTCAAAAAGGAAAATGCATTACAATTTTTCTTAAGTTTTTAATGAGAAAGGTCACTAATAGGAAAAGGGACTGACTTTTACTCTGGAAAGAAAATGGCATGTTATATTATTTAAAGAGGAGAAGCATCCGTATTCATTTTGAGGAACCAAGTATCCATGTTCACTCTTCAAGGGGAAATAAGCAGTAGTTTTTCAGTTACCTTCGCTCAAAAGGAACTCGGGGACAAAGGAACTAGGAACCTTGTTTCTCTGTCACCCTAACTAAGGAAAGGAAATGAAATCTAATTACAGTGCTGTAGAAATTCAAGGAGCATTTACATACCTTTATAGAGAAAAATGAGCATGTTTATTATTAGATTTTATCCTTTACAGCTTACAGCACAGATTGAACGAATAAGTGAAATGGTGGCTGTGATGAGGAAGGCTGCATCACTAGGTGATGAAGAAACTCACCATCAGCAGAGACTCATCACAGCTTTAACCACAGAAAATAAGGTATGAGGTGGATTTGAGAGTATCTGTTTTCTTGTTTTTCATGTTTCTGTTTCCATGATAATTTACAGGTTAATTGCATTTACCTCACAGGAAAGGGGGAAGAAGAAAAACATATGTATTTATTACTTGATCATTATCATGCCACTGAAACACTATATTTCTTAACAGATCACATACATAATGAATAAATACTTGAAAATTGTGTGAAAATCACTTCAGACATAATTAAAATTTTGATTACTGAAAAAAATAAAACTTAAAAAGGAAAAAGTAATTCTTTACTCATGAAGAAAAACATTATTAACACTTTACTGATCGTTTGTCATGCCACTGTGGGTATTTATTTTAATATTCACAAAATTTAACATTCCTTAGTTGGGGTTCAAACTTAGCAATTAACTCATTTGTTAGTGCTGCTTTTGAGGCAATTTCACTTGTAGATACATTCACTATAGCTGTGTATGAAATTGAGGAATTTTCTGCATTTTATTTAAAATTTTAGTGAAAATACATTCTAAAATTGTACTAGAACCCTAAGTGTGAAAGAAATTATGCTAAGCTCCAATTCTTGGGTCAAATTGTGCTAAAAACATGAAATTATGCTACATTTGGTAGCACTGGATGACGCCAACTAGCGGCGGCTGGCGGAAACAGTTTTGTTTACAAACATCATATGGTCGGGGGTCGGAAACTGGTTTTTTGGTTGAAAACAGATACAAAGTTTATTGGAAATTTAGTGGCGAAATCCGATTATGTCGAGTACTAATACGGTCGTGAACCGGGTCTCTACTGTATAAGTCTATCCTATTGTTAAGACCGAAAGTTTGTTCTGCATATGAACAAATTAAATTTTTTTTAGTAAATTTCCTAAGGTCTTAACATTTATTGCCCACTTCTAGCTGCCTTTCTCTCTGTTGTAGTTCCTGGGTTGGGGAAAGACTAAATACATTGCAAGGTGTTGTGCGGTCTCTGACTAGCTATCACCTCGTACGTGCAATAGTTGCCAGATCTCGCAGATCCCTTGCTTACAATCTTTGATAACCAGTTACCAGCTAGCACTTGGGAAATATCCTTTTGTCAAGACCTCATGTTTGTTTGCTATGAAAAATATAAATTGATTAAAATATTTGTCATATTTCACTGTTATCAGGACTTTAACGTCACTTATTATGCCATAATTTGGTGTTGCATCTAGTTACAGCGGCGTAACTTGATACAACATCTTTACAGCATTGTAAAACGCCGTTAACAATACTGAAAATTCCCTGTAAGATCGAGTCTCCGTGAGT
Organism: Macrobrachium nipponense; assembly: GCF_015104395.2. Taxonomy (NCBI): domain Eukaryota; kingdom Metazoa; phylum Arthropoda; class Malacostraca; order Decapoda; family Palaemonidae; genus Macrobrachium; species Macrobrachium nipponense. Next base: position 102,896,575 of record NC_087201.1, read on the forward strand.
CGGTAATGCTGTACATCAAGGACGGTACATACTAAGAAAGTGTTGTTTTATAGCATTTGCATTTTGTAGTAATATAAATTCTGCTTTGTACCCTTGACTTTTGTATTGTCATCACAGACAATGATGTACAGCATATTTTTCATCCATTTGGTCACTAACTATTAAGACTGTGCTGTTTTATGTAAAGTGCTCCTAAATTATAAATATCCATGGAGCTACCTTTGGCAGCTTTTTGTTTGACATATGTCATATCCTATAGACCTTTTATAAGCTTCCTCACTGCAGATTGGCCAACACAGGCTTTCTTAACTATTTATTGTTTTTATTGATTTCACTTCACTTTCTGCCTCTGACTTTTTGTTCCATTTCTTCATCTAACTTAAAGATTTATTGCTTCATTGATGCTGTTTTTACCACCTGAAACACTCCTGAAGGATTTCAGTCATAAGTCATAATTCAGTGGCTCTTATAATATTGGTACAGCTGTGTGATAATTATCAATTATTGAAATCAATTGAAACAAACATATAAGGCCACTATTTGGCCTTGTTTATGAACTAAATCCTTTTGCCACCCTTTTGTTGACAAAGTACAACAGTTTTATAAAATTCAATCGTTACTCTCCGGATTCAGGTATATGTATATTAAGTTTTATGATTAATGACATAAATATCAATAGGAAAATAACTTTTTTCAGCTACCCAGACATGTTACCAATAATCAAAAGTATGTTGTTGACCAGTCCAATTCATTATTGGGCGTGTAAGGTTATCAGACAGGTATCTGTAAGTGTGTATACTAGGTTCAATTGATAATACATGATGTGACAAAATATGGTACAGTGGAACCTCGGTTTTCATACATAATCCGTTCCAGAACACCCCACAAAGTCCGAAACGTACAAAATCCGAAACATACGTAATTCTCATAACAAATCATGTAAGTACAATTAATGCATTCCAGACACCGAAAGATATTCACAAAAATACATTTTATAGGGAACAAACAGTTTTACATACAGAAAACAATGAGAAATATATATAAATGACTTTCTCACCTTTCTCACCAGATGCCAGGTAGGCCTCCAGGCACTATCAGTCGTCCGGCTTCAGGAACTGCCTCCATTCTTGGCAATCTTCATAGAGCCTCATCCCATCAACCTCCCGCAATCTGGAGCCTCTCCTTTCTACTCCTCTCTCTATGTTTTGTAGCCATCTCATTTTTGGTCTTCCTACTGGTGTCCTTATCGGATATCGCTCCTCCTCCATTCTTTTTGGTATGTCCAAACCATCTAAGCTGTCCTCTCTCCATAAAATCTAGAATCGCCTTCACTCCCAGTTCTCTTCTAATGTCTTCATTTTGTAGCCTATCCAGTCTTGTTACCACTTTTATAAATCTTAGGGCTTTCATTTCAGCTGCTTGAAGTTGGCTTCTAGTTCTTGATGCTAATGTCCATGATTCATGGCTAATGAAATAGATAATTGAACATTCAACATCACTCTTGCCTTTATGGAAAACACTTGTTAGCGCATAGAAGATAGAGAGGAGGTGAGAGGGAGGAGGAGAGGTTATTGTTTCGAAAGGGAATCTCCCTTCAGGACTTCAGGTATCAAGGACCTATTTGGGGTTACTTCTCTTCATTTTTTACTGGCATTATCTGAGGGTACTTCCCCTCTGTTTTTTGCTGGCACTAGGACCAGTTTGAGAGTTACTGGACCCTTGTCACTCAGCAAAACTGTCTAGTGACATTTGTTGGCATTGTCATGAAACATATTGGAGACATGCATTATAACTTCTTTGTTGGGATGATAATTCTCCACAAAAGTTTCTACATCACTCCACTTTGCAAACATGTCCTTAATCCCTGATTGTTCATATGTGAACAAACCTTCGGTCTTAACAATAGGCAAAATTATCCTAGTGTTAAGACCTCAGGTTTGTAGCTATGAAAAATACAAATTGTCTTAGAAAATTTGTCATATTAGGCACGTTATGTATGTATGCCCATTTACTTTCTGAATTTTTCAAACCAGCCTCAGCTGGCATTACATTCACTAACAGCAGTGCTTATAGTTCTTCCTTAAGTTCTATAGTGTTTCTCACCTTTTTTACAGAAGGGCTAGCACTTGGAAACTTTCCTTGGCCCCATGATGGCTTATTTAGCTGTTGCACTCGAATAAAAAAAGCACAACGAACACAAAAGCAATGGGTTATGAGAGAACATGGGATGCTTTGTTTGGGCACTCAGTACGGGTCCTACTCATGCAGTGGGCCCTGGAAGGAGCGTTTTCGATGTACTAAATCTGAGGATAAGTATGAAACCAGAGACAAAATTTTGTCAGAAAAAGTCTATGAAAACCGAATTGTACAAAAATCGAGGTTCCACTGTTTTTTTCTTCAGTATTTCCTTAACTTTGAAACCCATGGTAGCCAAGGTTAACGTAGCGAAACCTACTGTAATATAAAGTACCAATGGTGATATCGCATTTGGGTTGGGACTGCATATGCAGTTTGGTATCCATATTAGGATATGATCATGGATGACCGATCTGCCACCCTGTTCATATTGGAACATAGGTCTAATGGACATCCTTGTACATTATCTACCCTCTCACTGATGGTTGCCATCTCTGAGGTGTCTGACAGAGGCAGAAGAGTTATGGAAAGTACTGTGGTCTTGTCTGAAGTTAGCTAAGCATCTGTCTTTGAGATGCTTTCCTAGAATCTTGATTACAGCTGAGATTTGTATTCCTGCTTCGACCTCAGTGAAATTCCATGTTTCAGCATGACTCTCTGTCCGTGACTCATGTTGTAGCTGCTCCTGTTGTTGCTCTTCATTTGTTACTTCTATAACTCCTGTCTACATTTAAGCTCCAGCTTTACGTGTCCTTTATTGGGGGTGTGGAAGTTCTTGTGTTATCTTCTTGCTTTCAAGAAACTACTTGTATACTGCAATTTAATGGCAAATGAAGTGAAAACTGCTGTTGGCAGGGTAATTTAGGGTGATAGAGTTATATCTGTTTATCTGTTTGAGTGTTATGGTGATTAAAGTGGTTTGTATAGTGTTTGAATGGTGTTATTTTTGTAGCTATTTGAAAATAAAATATGATTAAGGGCTTTATTATGAGAATAGGTTGTACTTGTAACCATAATTATTATTTGTTTTTTCAGGGGTTGAGAGAGATGTTAAACATTGCCAAACGCTCAGGGTCAATTTTACCATCTCCAAGTGTTATTGATGCGGAGACACAGACTGACCAAGAGCTAGCCCCTATGGGTGGACATAATCCAGCTCATGAAAAAACTGTTGTAAATGATAATGAAAGCAATACAAGCCAAAAACAGGGAACATCAGCGTCATGATAAATATCAGTTGAAGTAACAGACTGTTGATAATACTTGACCTGATATATCTGCTCAGTGTCATAAAGAGCAACTAATGCCGACACTGACATTGATAAGGGAAACAGTTTTTTGCTAGATGTGTTTCAGTGAATCCTTTAGCTGGAAAAAGAAAGGTGGCATTGGTGAAACTAAGAGGACAGCGGTTTGTAGCCAAGCACATACAGTATTTTTGGAAGTTGTGATTTAATTTTCCTGGGAACATTAATGTCGGTGCTTCAGAACATTAGTGGATTTTGTTGCGCCCAAGAGAGAGGTTTAAATGCTTGGTGATAATGATAACCATTCCTTGTTCCAAAAGTGACTTAGCTTGGACTTCCATGACAAAGACTTTTGGAAGAGTAACAAAAAATCTTTAAATGTAGAACGGATCCTCTATTCTTCTAGTGTTTTAGCATAATACTTCATATGAATCTTGCCAGAAATTAAACAAAAAGCCTTGACATGACTAGTTAGACTAGATTTGCTTATCTTTAAGAAAATTAACATGGTTATGAATTCGTTTACTGATCATCATATATTATTTGCAAAGGAGTGTTGATTATTTTATGGCAGGTTTTCATTTCGATGTATGTCCAATGTTTACTTATGAACTATTCCAAAATTTATGTAGTATGTTCAAGATGTTAAAATGCCATCAAGTAACATTCAGGAAAGCTAAATAAGATCAAATCCATTAATCCAAATCACTGTTTTCAGTCTGTCTGTGGCTTTATTTGTGTCACCTTCAGTTTAGTTGCAGTAATCACCCCCCGTATATATCTGTAAATGTAGGATTTTCCATTACACCATGTAGATTATGCCTGTTGAGATATGGGAAGATTTAATTAGCTCGTGGAAAGATGGAGCTCATCTATTTTTCATTGCATGACCAAGTGGGGTAAGATTCCCTAGCACATAATCTCTTTTGTAAATACAGTATTGTGATGCCAAGATGCAAAGGGTATGCATGTAAGGATGCAGGGAAAGGATAAGTGTACTCCTTTCCTTTTGAATGTAGAAGAAAGGCACAAGTTTTTTTCATTTTTTCTTCCTTTCATATTCTTTTGAACATTATTCTGCTTCTTTTCTTCTTATAAAGATATGTACTAAATCAGTGGTAGATATTGTGAATATTATATAATTTTTGTATTTAATATTTGAGGTTCAACTCATATTTATTAATCAAATAAAAGGTAACTCATATTTATTAATCAAATGTAGATTTCAGATGTTTCAAAGTACAGACTAGATGTTCCTTCGATTAAATCCTTTCTGTATTTATATGTTGGCATTTCCTTGCACGTTACATTTTATTGGTGAGTATGTGTCATTATTGATTTTGTTGTATAGTTTAATCATTTTGTACTAGTGTTGCTGCTGTACAGCCTGTGCAGTTTAACGGAGACTAAATAATACAAATGGCTTTTTCTGTGTGTTTTCATTCTCACTTTAGTGTAAAATTTATAATGAATTAAGTGATTAAATGGTCCTAGATAAAGATTATTTACAGTTAAGCCTGTAATGTTTCTATTTCTTGGAAAGTTGTGGTTTGAAGTGTGTATGTCAATATAATTACTGTTTATCTAATACTTTATGAAAGTAAGGATGAGTTAGAAGACGAGAAAGCAGCTTACCTGTTTGCCAGTTGCTGGTACTGGTATGGGACAATAAGGATGCAGGTTCATCTGTGAATTGTGTCAAATACAACAACCATTGTAACACTGGAATGCTGTACACGAATAGTAATGGTGATAATAAGGGATTTATAAGTACTAATACGTACTAGTATCCTCCACTATAAGGCAGTACCCTGGTTTACGGCGGTCTGAGTTTATGGCATTCCCACATTATGCTGCTTGGCTCATAGCACCATTAACCTGATTTTATGATGCCGTACCCAGTTTTATGGCCATAAGCCCCATTTATTCCCATTATTATTATGATGTTCTGGTTTGTGGTGTTTTTTAGGGTTATATCGTTCCTCTGGGAACTAAACCCCTGCTGTCAATGGGGACTGGCTGTATTATTTTCCGTAAATATTCTTACCTGAGTTTCTATAAATATTCTCATCTGAGTTTCTATGAATATTCTTAATCTGTTTGACTCTGTTAATGAGATTACAGCATAACATATTTACATATTCTGTGCTTAACAGTTTACAGTAACGAAAACAGAATCCTCCACTTCTGTCATTCCATCAGTTTTTACACTTTTACTTTGAGCAGCTTTTGTTCATAAAACAGAGGAAAGTTAGAGACAATTAATATCAGGTTATGCAACATCAGTCAAGTAAAATTACTAAATACAAATAATATTTCAAAATCACTGAAAACAATAGAAAAATGCAAAAGCACATAAAAGTTAAAATATTTACATATGTAAAGTATAAAATTTCAGAGTTTATTATTTTTTAATTATTGCCTTTTTTACATGAAGTTCAGTACCCAGAGTTCCAGCATTGTAACACAGGTTCATGGCAGTTTTTCAAACTGGTGTTGGCGCAGGTGTTATTCACCTTCTCATTTGCGTTGAATTGTTTACTTTAATAATTGCCCGAGTGGCTATGAAGAAAGTTCCTAGTGCTTGTGCTGGTGCTTTAAGTGTCATGCTATATTTTTGTAAGATGAAGTGGCTTTGATAAAATGCCATGAGAAGTGTGAAAAGGTTGCTATCATGGATTGTGCCTTTGGCTTGAGTCAGATGATGGTACAGTGGAAACGCAGTGTTTGTACATAATCCGTTTCAGAACGTCTCACAAAGTCCAAAACATTCAAAATCCGAGACAGTGATTCCCATAAGGACATAGAGGCTCAAATAAAATAGGGTATGAAAAACCAGTGGTAAAGAACCTAAATTTGTTCGAAATATCTATATTACTGCAAATTTTATTTTAAAAATATCTGTGGTATGTCAGGTCAACAAGAGATGGATGTATTACTGACATCACCTGCGTAGACAAATGATGGTTTGTTCATCCTGTTAAATCTGTTAGGTCCGATAACTAGTGCTTACTGGTACAAACGTGCATTTACTGAATGCATCCCTGCACATAATTTGGCTGATTCATGACATCAGCCAGAGTAAGTAATCTGCAAATGAGCACCCTGGTTTTTTTTGTCCTTACCAAAATGTATTAAGAAATCTCTCATCAATTTGATCATGAAATAATTTTCATACAGTTGTTGTTGTTGGTTTAAGTTTGAACATTAGATTTTAATTCTCTAAATGTAACTTGAAAATTTTCCTTATTATAGTCCTGAATCGACGACAGAAGTTGGTAATCTTATAAAGTAATATAGGTATGTATACGTATTGGTATTATTGTTGCATATGTACCAGGACCATTGTAGCATATTACCGATATGTTTAGATGCAAATATAAAACTTGTTTTGTAAATTCTTAATACCTATTCCAGTGTTTTCTTTACTTAGACTACCAAGCTGTTTGGATTGCATATTCATTTGGTACTGCCTCCCTCACAGGTTGATTTTTGTACATGAAACTTACCCAGCAGATATATACTTAGCTATAGACTCGGTCGTCCCGACAGAATTTCAAAACTCGCGGCACACGCGACAGGTAGGTCAGGTGATCCACCATTCCCGCCGCTGGGTGGAGGGGTCTGGGGTCTTGGAACTATTCCCGTTTTCTAAGCCATAATTTCTCTGTCGGTTGAACGGACAACACCTATTGTTCGTTCCTCCATCTTGGATTTCTACTCGTTTGCCGAGAATTTGGATTGGTTTTTTGGTGACGTATTCTGTTTTTTCTCTGGCTTGGCATACGCTTATTGTGGACTGTTTTTTCGACTTTGGTTTTGACTACTCTTTCACGATGTCTGACGCTAAGGCTTCACCTATGTTTAGAGTTTGCAGTAGGAAAGGTTGCAAGGTTAGGCTGCCTAAATCGGCAGTAGATCCTCATAGTATTTGCGCTAAATGCAGAGAGAATGAATGTTCTTTTAATAACACCTGTGTTGAGTGCGAGAACCTTACGGAGCTTGAATGGAAGGAGTTATCGTCATATGTTAGGAAGCTTGAGAGAGATAGAGTAAGAAAGGCTTCAGCTAGGTCATCTAGTAGATCTTGCTCTATAGAACAAGAAGTTAACTCTCCTACTAACGATTTTCCCTTAGCCTCAGCTGCTTCTCCCTGTTCTGAATCCAAAGATTCTTCTTCAGAGAGGGAAAATGTAAAAGCTTCAATCAAGAAACTTCAAGCTCAGCTACGAGCTCTAAATGAAGGTAAGAGTGGTGATAGTGACTTGTGCAGTGTCCCCAGTGCAGTGGAGGGGGCGTCTGACCGGTTCCTCATTGCTCCTAGGCCTAGACCGCTTCCAAACTCCCAGGACCAGGGGAGGAGGAATGTCGAAAGCCGCAGGGAGGATGCAGAACATCCCCAACGGTCAGGCGTCCCTTCGGCAGATCCTGTTGTAAAGTCCCAGGCTGCCTCGGATTGCCGCAGAAAAGGCGTCCTAAGGGAGTGTTTTTCGGCCTCAGACTCTTCCTCTCCTAAACGAGGATGGAGTTCGGCCTCTCTTTCGCGCCCTTTGAAGAGAGCCTGGAAGGCGCCTAAAGGAGACGCGGCTGATTCCAGCCCAGAGCGTTTTCCCGAGGATTGGCCTTCGGTACCTAAGAAGACGAAACAAGAGGAGCCTTCTCTTCAGGATCCTACGAAGAAGTTTTTGATTAATCTGCAAGAGCAGTTAGCTTCCTTAGTAGGCTCCTTTGCTAAGGACTCGACAAGGAGGAAAGATGTTTCGCTCCCTGTTAAGAGTTCCGCTAAGCGCCCCTCTTCGTATAGGAGAGAACCCTCACAATCTCCAGGGCGTTTATCGCCCTCGTTGAGAGACTCGTCCGATAGGAGTTGTTCTCCTGAGAAGAGTTCTTTCTCCCTATAGGCTGTCTTCTCCAAAGCGCCCTATGACGGGTAAGGCTTTGAATCCTGGTAGACAAGAAGATCGTAGCCTCTCTCCTATGAGACGCCGCGAATCGAGCAGAAGTCTCGATCGGTTTAGGTTCAAGGAACCGGAAAACCGATTTAAGTATCAGGATCCTTTGGGTGTGCAGGACCAGGAGCCCGGCAGGCGCAAAGAGGCAGCAAGACGCAAGAATGGGCGTCAAGAGCCTCTCAGACCACAGGATTCAGGACGTCAGGAGTCTGCTAGAAGGCAGGAATCAGGACGCCATGAGTCAGGGCGCCAGGAGTCAGGACGCCATGAGTCAGGGCGCCAGGAGTCAGGGCGCCAGGAGTTAGGACGCCAGGAAGCAGGACGCCAGGAGTACGTTAGGCATCAAGAGAGTTAGGGCGCCAAGAGCCTGTTAAGCGTCATGAATCAGGACGCGGGGATCTTTTCAAGCGCCCTGAATCAGGGTGCCAGGAGCCTAGCAAGCGCCGCGAACCTGGCGAACCGCAAGAACCTAGACAACAAGAGTCTAGTAGGCGCAAGAGTGTTTCGGACAGGCAGGAGCCTCACTCTTCATATAGAAGTGCTAATGTTTCAGCGCTGCCCCTTCTCGGGAAAGGAGTTCTTCTCCCGGGAAGAGCCAGATCACTCCCAAACGGTCTCCTTCGGTGGATCAGTTGGAACAGGTATCGGAAGACGAGAGCCAGTAGATTTGTAGCAGTTTCTGACTACAAGAGACTCACTTTTGCTGCTAAAGGAGTTCGGAGACTCCCTTCATCCTGCTGACCCTCCTTCACCAGGATCTTTGATGTCAAGCACAAAAACTCTCAAGTCGTCTTCCTTCGTCAAGATGCGCCCTGCTCTTTGTATGAAAAAGGCCTTAAAGACCTTTTCAGAGTGGTTGACTTCCAGAAGGGAAGCGGGCAAAACAGTTTTTTCCTGCCCTCCTTCCAAGTTAACAGGTAAACCAGGAAGGTGGTGCGAGACCAAAGAACCTATGGGGTTAGGCCTCCCTTCTTCCGCAGATGCGGATTTTGCTTCCTTAGTGGACTCTTCCAGGAGGAAGTCTTTGCTTTCTGCTAAGGCAACATGGGGCATGTGTGAGCTAGACCACCTTCTAAAGGGCCTCTTTAAGACCCTGGAAGTCTTCAACTTTATGGACTGGGCTTTGGGAGCTTTAGCTAGGAGAGCTCAGGACACTGACTTTGTTTCCCTGGAGGAACTTTCGAGCGTCCTGGCTTGCTTGGACAGAGCGGTCATGGACGGTTCTGTAGAAGTTGCCTCGCTTTTTGGAACGGGAGTCTTAAAGAAGAGATCGGTCTTTAGCTCTTTTCTAGCAAGAGCCGTATCACCTTTGCAAAGAACATCTCTTCTTTTTGCACCGTTATCCCCGCATCTGTTTCCACAGGAGACTGTTAGAGAGGTTTCTAAATCTCTTACGGAGAAGGCAACTCAGGATCTCCTCACGCACTCAGCCAAGAAGTTTAGGCCTGCCGTGCCTTTAGAGAAAAAAAGAGAGACCCTCTTTTGTACAGCCCTTTCGAGGTGCCTCCTCTTCTAGGGCCCCTCTTAGAGGTCGCAGACCAGATAGAAGGAGTAGACCATCTAGAAGGTCCTTCGGGAAGTCTAGATGAGCAGGGAGTCCTCCAGACTACTCCACTTTGCAAAAGTCTGGGCGCAGAAGGGAGCGGACTCTTGGTCCCTCTCGATCCTGAAAAAAGGATACTTGATCCCCTTCAGGGAAAATCCTCCCTTGACGACAACTCCAAGGGAGTTGACTGCAAGATACTCGGATCCGGTCCGAAAGCTTGCTATTTTGCAAGCAGTGGAACAGATGATTTCCAAGGAAGCGGTAGAACTGGTTCAAGATCTCCAGTCTCCAGGATTTTACAATCGGCTATTCCTTGGTACCGAAAGCATCGGGGGGTGGGGATGGAGACCGGTTCTAGACGTCAGTGCCCTGAATTTCTTTGTCTTGAAGAAGAAATTTTCAATGGAGACGTCTTCCTCTGTTCTGTCTGCTCTTCGTCCAGGGGACTGGATGGTGTCCCTGGACCTTCAGGATGCGTATTTCCCTGTGCCAATTCATCCGGCAGCAAGGAAATATCTGAGATTCATGTTCCAAGGGAAAGTGTTCCAGTTCCGAGCGATGTGTTTCGGACTTTCGACTGCCCCTCAAGTCTTCACGGACATCATGAAGAATGTAGCTTATTGGCTACATCTGGAAGGGATCAGGATCTCGTTATATCTGGACGATTGGCTAATAAGAGCCCAATCGGAGAAAAATGTCTGGAGGACCTTTTAGTTACTCTAAATTTGACAAAGTCCCTAGGACTTTTAGTCAATCACGAGAAATCCATGCTGACTCCCCAGCAGAGTATTGTCTATCTGGGGATTCAGATGGATTCTCGGGATTTTCTAGCGTATCCTTCGCAGGAAGGAAGAGAACGCTGCTTAGAAAAGGTGGCAGTCTTCTTAAGGAAAGAACATTGTTCCGCGAGGGAATGGATGAGCTTACTGGGGACCCTCTCCTCGATGGAACAGTTCGTTTCCTTAGGAAGACTACACCTACGACCCCTTCAATTTTATCTGAAGGAGAAATGGGATTGGAAGTCCAACAATCTAGGAGATACATTTCCAATCTTGAAAGGGATCAAGGAGAATATCCGCTGGTGGTTAGATCCACAGAAACTAAGCAAGGGAATCTCCCTTCGCTTACAGAACCCTCGCCTAGCGTTATTTGCAGACGCCTCAGATTCAGGGTGGGGAGCGACCCTAGGTTCGGAAGAAGTGTCAGGCACTTGGGAAGGAGAACAAGTGTCCTGGCACATAAACAAGAAAGAACTAACAGCCATTCATCTAGCTTTAGTTCATTTCGAGGAACAGGTCTCAGGTCTGGGGATTCAGATTCACTCGGACAAACACAACAGCCCTCGCTTATATAAAGAAACAAGGGGGGACGCATTCCTTTTTTCCCTGTACGAATCAGCAAAGGATCTGCTGATTTGGGCTCAGGAAAGGAAGATCTCTCTTCTCACAAGGTTTGTGCAGGGAAAGAGAGAAAAATGTCCGGGCAGATCTGTTGAGCAGAAAAGAACAAGTCCTACCCACGGAATGGACTCTCAATCCTCAGATTTGCCAGCAACTATGGCATCTGTGGGGAAGGCCCAATATAGACCTGTTCGCGACCAACAAGAATCACAGATTAGAGACCTATTGCTCCCCGATCTCAGATCCACAAGCAGTAGCAGTAGACAGCTTTCTGCTAGATTGGACGGGCTTGGACGCATGCGCCTTCCCTCCTTTCAAGATAGTAGAGGAAGTATTAGGAAGTTCGCTTGCTCGGAAGGAACAAAAATGACCCTCATCGCTCCCTTCTGGCCAGCTCTCGATTGGTTCAGAGGTGCTGGAGTGGTTAGTGGATTTTCCAAGATCGCTTCCACTAAGGAACGATCTTCTCAAACAACCCCACTTCGACAGGTTTCACAAAAAACCTCCCCGCTCTAAGTCTGACCGCCTTCAGACTGTCGAAGGACTTGTCAGAGCAAGGGGCTTTTTCACGAGAAGTGGCGAAGGCTATTGCAAGAGCCAGAAGAGTCTCACCTCTAAAGTATAATCAGTCGAAGTGGGAGTTGTTAGAGATGGTGTAAGGGAAAGAAAATATCCTCTTCCAGTACCTCTGATAACTGAAATCGCAGATTTTCTCCTTTATTTTGAGAAAAGACTGTAACCTGGCAGTATCAACAGTGAAGGGTTACAGAAGTATGCTGGCCTCGGTCTTTCGACATAGAGGAATAGATCTGACTAATAATAAAGATCTACATGACCTTATAAGGTCTTTCGAAACCACGAAAGACCATGTAATCAAGAAGCCTAGCTGGAACTTGGATGTGGTCCTCAAATTCTAATGTCGGAAAATTTGTACCGGCTCACGCAGCTTCGTTTAGAGGGACTTAACGAGAAAGTCATTATTCCTCTTTGCGTTAGCAACAGCCAAGAGAATTAGCGAGTTGCAAGCTTTGGAAGGTAAAGTGGGTTTTAAGAGAAGGATTCAGCGATTTGCTCCTTTAAAACCATTTTTTCTAGCAAAAAATGAAAATCCTCAAAGCCTTGGCCAAGAAGCTTTGAGATAAGAGGACTATCTTCATTAACAGGAAGAGAACTAGAAAGGACTTTGTGTCCAGTCAGGGCACTCAAGTTCTACCTGGAGAAGAAAAAGTTGCTGGGAGGTACAGAAGAAAGTCTTTGGTGCTCTGTAAGAGATCCGAAAAGATCGATTTCTAAGAACGCCCTTACATTCTTCATAAAAGATGTAATAAGGGAAGCTCACCTTAAGTGCGATGAAGAGCACCTCAAGGTTCTCAGAGTAAGAGCTCATGAAGTGAAAGAGCCATAGCTACGTCAATGGCATTTCACAAAACATGGTCTCTTCAGGCTCTTATAGAGTCTACGTTTTGGAGATGTAATTCTGTGTTCGCCTCGAATTACCTAAGAGACGTTAAAATTTCGCACGAAAAGTGCTTTGCTCTGGGAGCGTATGTTTCGGCGAATTCAGTGCTGGGAGAAGGGGCTGAGGCTAATCCTTCCTAATTTAGTTTAGTGTTTAAATTTTTTTTTATTGGTGGTTGTTTTTTATTGGTTAATTGTCAGAGGGAATAGGGAACCCTCTTGCAATTCATAGATTGTAACAGTACTAACATGGTCAGGTGATCGGGATTGGCTTCAGTGCTCTTTGTGATTTTTAATAACCTTAACTTCTGTCATGTAAGAGGGCGAGTCTCCATTGATATGACAAAAGGTCAAGGCTCTACCATGTAAGTGGGTCAGCCCCCATTGGTACGATCCAGAATAGGCTCTGTCGCGTAAGCGGGCTAGCCCCCATTGACACGATCCAAAGAGTTATTCAACCATAGGTTCATTCCTCGTTGAAACTCTTGAGGCAGGCAGACTCATCGACAGTAGTCATGAAGTCTTCAGCCCAATCAGGTAGGAACTATGGATATTTTTATCCAAGAACATAGGTTGTTTTTTCCCTGTTTTTTAATGTATTTAGTTTAAGTATTATTTTGTTTTTAGCTGTCTCTTGCCCGCCACCAAGGGTGCCAATCAGCTAAGTATATATCTGCTGGGTAAGTTTCATGTACAAAAATGATATTGTTAAGATACAATAAAGTTTTGTACATACTTACCTGGCAGATAACTATACGAATTAATGGCCCGCCACCCATCCTCCCCTCAGGAGACAGGTGGAAGAGAAATTATGGCTTAGAAAACGGGAATAGTTCCTGCCCCCGCCCCCACCAGCGGCGGGAATGGTGGATCACCTGACCTACCTGTCGCGTGTGCCGCGAGTTTGAAATTCTGTCGGGACGACCGAAGTTATAGCTAAGTATATATCGCCAGGTAAGTATGTACAAAACTTTATTGTATCTTAACAATATCATTTTTATTTTGCAATGGGTTGTAGTTAGGATGCTCAATTAATCTTTCAGTTCCAGTTTTAATGAAATGCCATTACATTTTATTTTGTTAGAATCTCTGGTTTTTTTGTGTGATATTTGTCAGTTAATATTTACAGTGGCAAGCAATCTTAGGATATAAATGAAAGACTTGTTCTGATTGCAGAAACAAGATTAATGAGCCTGCATTGCTTCTGTTTGAAGGGTGGTGTCATTTGAATATATTCCTGAACATCCATGTAATGTAAAACTAGAAAATATTTCCATAATGAAACTGACAAATTGTGGGGAATATTTTTTATGGTTATGTAATTTTTATTTTTTAATGGTAAAGGAATTCAGTGTAATCTTGCATCAAACAGCACCGTTATTTTTATTTGCCGTTCATTTAAGGAGTCACATTTACTTAAGGTTTAAAATGTAAAATACTGGTTGGAGTATTATTTTAATCTTGATAACAGCAAAAATGTTATAAAAGTAATTGTATAATTATTAGGACACTAACCTAGGTAAGTTACATAGTAGTGCTATGGTATTAGAAAGAGAAATTCAAGATTTTTTGCATATCTTTAACTGCTTATTGCACATGTAGCCATCTATTCTTTATGCTGCCTTCATCAGTAACCATGAACTTCATCATTAAAGCTTACAAACTGTCCATGGAATGTAGGTGTAGCAGGACCATTTATGGTGAAATGAACCCAAGCCATTTCAGTAAGGTCCTTGGCATTAAGGATGAGAAGGACCGTATGATTGAGTTCCTCTTTGTGAAGCAAAAGAGTTAAAATAACTCCTGAATCCTCACCATCCTTGCTAGGCTCAGGTAGATACACTGGTTCAGAAACAAAATAGTTGGGATCACTCCACGTTAATTCTTTCCCTGTCCAAACATCCAATTTAATAAGTGAGGTAAAATCAATACTGCCAGTTGCTGTTCCAACTCCATAGACATACCGATATGATTTCCCATTGTGATTGTAGTTTATTCTGGGCATCTCCAGGAACATATCATTTATATTTACCCCTCTCAAGAATATTTCATCAACCCCAGTTCTCACAGCAGAAGGTGATCTGACTGGCAATGATGTGTCCTCTGGGTATATCTTAATTCCACTATATTCATTCAGGAGCTCTTCATTGTATGGTAGAGACTCAATACTGGTCAGAGGAATAACATACCTAGCTGCTATGGAATCAAACTTGAGTTTGGTTGGGTCTGAATCCTGTTTTCCAATATTTTCTAGGTACAAGCTTTTGATGACCTCTCCTGAAGAAATAGCACAAACATCAACCACCAGTAGGTTATCATAAGTTTCATAAGCATTTATTTGATGGAACGTGAAGAATTTCTCAGACATAAACTTGATGTTAACTTCTTCACCGTTACTTCTTCTGATCACCCTAAAGCGTGTGTTTTCATTTGAATACCATACCAAACTCTCCTCAGGAGTTGTACCCAGATAATTGGAGGCAAGCATTGTTGGGGCATTCAATGCCAGAGGTGTTTCAAATAAAACATAGTAGTTCTCTGTAAGAGCAAAACTGTGCATGTAACCTGGGTTGAATCTCCAACGAGCAAGAATAGTGGCCTCTAATGAAGCTTCATTAAGAACTCCCTCTTTATGAGAGATAATTGAATAACCTGGTCCTTTTTCTGTGATAGTAGGAGCTAAGTTGTAAATGGTACCATCTGTTCCAACATGGGGGTGGGCGCTTGCTCTCTGCACAGGTACAAAGTCTGGAATTTTTACCTGCAGTTAACAAAAATAAAGCAGTAAATGAAACTAGAAAAAAAGGAGCTCAGTAAGTGTGTATCATTAAAAAGTGTTCACTACATTAAAGTAAACTAATTCCAGGTTTAATAACCAAGAGCTGTGGTACTTTAAAATGTTAAATTTTTAGTTTGTAAATTTAAAATTTAAAGCTTAAATATACGTATAGTATACCTAACTAGGCAAGCCTGAAGCCCCATCCATCAATGTGGCATCAGAAGCAGGGAAAGTAGGAACTCTCCCCCTCCAACTGTATCTGCATTTCTGACATTGCATCGGCCAAAGTTCATCGAGCAAAGCTTGCCTGTGTGGATGGGGCCTTAGACTCCTGGTTGCTTATGGATATATAGCTTATTCTCGAGGGACTGCAAGACTAATATGGTTCAACAACTTGTAACAATCACTAGTTTATCAGTAAACATCTAGACAAGTACCTTCTAAGGAAGTTTTTCAGTTCAACATAGAATTACGTATATAAAGCATTCTTGAGGTGTTTTAGTTTGGAGATAGAAGTTGTAGTACTTTCAAAGCTTTGTTGGACAGTGACTTAATAATGTACTTACACCATCACCTATCACATGTAAATTGCTAGGATCCACCACTCGAACAGTATCGGTTTCTGTCATCACGATCAGCTGATCTTTAGCTTGCAGCACATTAACCAGGCAGTTATCACCCATCTTTGGAGTTTCAAACCATGAAAAGAACTTCCCAAAGAGTGTTTGGCAAGGATCAGGATAAGCTGCTGTCCCAAATTCTGTCTCTGCTATGCGTTGTTCCCTCATATTTGTTTTGTAAGTGTCACTTTCAAGGATTCTGTAAGATAAATGAGATTAATGCGTTCCCTTTTGTAGAATGTGTTGAGAAGTTGAGGCCATTTTAATTACTTCCCAAAATTAAAGATGAAAAGACCAACATTAGTTAATTTTTTTCATTATTTCATCTTGATTAACATTTTTCATCAAAATAATTTGATAAACTCTTAAAGCATTATCATTATTTGGGATGAAACTGCTTTAAAAGAAGCTTTGTCTGAACCATAAATGTCTTGAGTATATTTTATGTTAAACTGAGTGTGATAAGTATTTTTACATGTATTTTAAGTGGAATTTACCTTACTCTTTCAAAAGTCAATTATTGCAAACTCAGAGTCATGATTACCTTTGCCGGTGATAAAAAAAAACTAAATTTAATTTCTGGCTAAGGGAAAGAAGTCTGATGTCAGCAGCAGCAGCAGGTCAAAATGAGGTTAAAAGCTGATGACAGTAATACTTGCTACACCAGTGGTCTTATAATCAATGTTCAGGTATAGCAACCGTAAGTATGTAAACCTCGGCATACTATTGGTTTCTTGTTCGGTGATCTTGAGTAACATATCTGGTCAGTTCTTGGATGGGTGACTACTAGCGAATGCAATGAGGCCTATCAAATCCACGCATTTCTTATTCATGTCTTTGTTGAGGACTTGATCAATCCCATGTTCTCATCTCCAAGGTTGCTTTTGTTGTTCATACCCTGTCTGTTTGCTCTCTTTTCACCAGCCAATTCTGATTTGTAAGCTATGCTGCATTTAGATTCCTTAGTTTGATCAAATTTAATGCTTTTAAGATGGTACTCATGTTTCTATCTGCTTTATTATAAAATTTGCAGATTCTGTTTGTTGGCAATGTAACTGAACCATTCATTTCTATTGACGTTTGGGTGCTTCTGTTACTTCACACTTATTGTGAAAAAATCACAGTGTGTAAGCAAATATATTCTTGTCAAAGTTAAGTTTCAATTTCGATGTCACAAGTTATAATAAAGCTTCGTGGTGCTACCATTCATCTTTGTGTAAAATATTGGTACCATATTTAACAAGACTATTTGTCTGAACAATGAAAAACAACTCTCCTTCCTCTCACCCCGCAACAGTTCCTCACCTGTTCTTCAGATCCTATATCTGGTTGCCATAAAATAGTCTCTCTCTCTCTCTCTCTCTCTCTCTCTCTCTCTCTCTCTCTCTCTCTCTCTCTCTCTCTCTCTCTCTCTCTCTCTGTTTCAGCCATTATTCCACTTAGCTTCTGGACTATGGCTTGCCTCATTTCAAATGTCCTTGTAACACACTTTAGGTCACCTCTTTATACATCTACTTTGGGAATTAATAAGCTGAACCAGGGATTCTCTTCCACCTACTGTTTTTATTGAAGTACGTACTCTCATCATCCAAGAGGTTGCATCTCTTAACTTAACTTCAGAATTAAGACTCCCTTTCTTTATTCTTCCCTTGTTTTGTTCAGACCTATGCAACACGGGCTCTTAGAGACCTTGTCATGTCGGTCACTGTATAAGGAAAAGAAGATACTGTCTTGTTATCTTGAATGATGTACCTACTCAAGGCTTGATCTTGTTACCTTCATTTTTTTCAGAACTTTGTTCAGTGACCCCCTTGAATATCTCCTTGCTGTAAGATAAGATAAAATTGGTTATAATTGCCTTTTTTTGTATGTACTTCACAAGCTCTCTCTCTCTCTCTCTCTCTCTCTCTCTCTCTCTCTCTCTCTCTCTCTCTCTCTCTCTCTCTCTCTCTCTCTCTAAATGACGATAACGATAGTTCAGCAAACAGGAAGGATTTGCAAATTTATTATACTGACAAAACTTTAATTCAGAGGAACACCAAACACAAGTTTCTTCAACAGCTGTGACCAATTTAGAAGTGAAAGATAACTCAAAATTCCACCACGGTACACTTGAGATTATAAACAAATCAGTTATGAAATCATCAACAAGCACAAAAGAGGCTTTTCTGTCATCTATTTTTGTGCTTGTTGGTGATTTCAAAACTGATATGTATACAAAAGACACCCTTCTGCCATCTACCCCTTTTGGCATTACTTAAGGTTCTTTGCAGCGTGCCTTTGGCCCCTTTTGTTTATTTTACTGTATGTACCTCCTTTCAAATTTTCCTTTTTCCATTTGACTTTCCACCCTCTCCTAACAATTGATTCAAAGTGCAACTGCGAGATTTCCTCCCGTTTACATACACCTTTCAAACTTTATACTATCAATATCCGTTTCAGCGTCGAATGACCTCATAGGTCCTAGTGCTTGGCCTTTGACCTAAATTCTATTCAATTCAGTTCATTTCTGTCATGTGTATCTTAGCTATAGTAACAAGAAGACAGTCGGATAAATACCATTTAAAAATGAATACATAATGTTCCATAATGTTATTCAGGGAGTTCCAGTAATCAATCATATTTGGTGTGTACAGCATTTTTCTGACAGCTTATCGTTTGTTGTATGCGTTCTTTATCATTGTTGGTGTGTGCAAACTGTTTTTGTTTTCTCTACTGTGTCTAAACGTTAGGAAAGAAAAACCATAAATGTGTGATTGCAATAACAGCGGTTAAGTGCACACATGCTGAAGAGAAGTAGGTAAATACTGTGTGGTTCTTGTGTGTGCCTAGTTATTATCTCAAAGGAAAAAGAGGGTTAAATAGGCAAATGAGGATTAGAATCCTCAACCTTGGACAAAAAATATGCAGGGATAAATGTGAGGATACTTTCTGGGTTCACACATTCTCCCTTTCTGCGAATGCCTTGTGTTTAGACGTCATACTTTGGCTTATACTGTTACAAGGATTGTTTTATATTCTTGGAAGGTTCAAATCATTAGATGTGGTTCTTTGAATGCTACTGAGTCACTTGGGTCATGTACAAGAATCAATTGCTAGAATTTTCGTTTGCACAAATTCAAGCAATCGAGTACTAAGGAACAATAACACCAAGGTTTTCTGCAACAAGTGAAATTATACTTAGCGTTGTATTAAAAAAATTAAAAACTGATATATAAATATTTTAATGTGTTCATTTTCACATCGGAAGCAACAACAACTTTTCTTTTACTAAATGGTGCAAGGATAGAAAAGTGGAAGAATTCTGAACACTTCTGGGAAATTTTACCTTGAGAACTGAAGAAGTAAGTTTGAACTACTAAAAACTTTATGTAACTACCTGCACTGTGAATCCCTGTATTTGCAGACACACATTCGCGGATTTCTCTCTGGAACATATACCCCTATTCGCGGAAAATTCGCCTAGTCGTATTTTTCTATGAGAAATATCCAAAAATTCCTGTTTTTTTTTATCAATTTCATCATAAAATGCACTTTTTGTGATAAAACTATTAAAAAAAATCACGTATAAACATTCTGAGTGGGTTTTGGAAGTTGGTTGTAATTCAAGGGCTCTGAGATGATCATATTTATTAATGAAATCTACTGAAGAAGTTGACCACTGGCAAAAGCTGTTCAGGAGATTAGTGCCCAAGACTAGAAGCTATTCATTACTAATTATGACTAGGGATTTCACAAAGATGTTATTCATTATTGGGAATGGACATACTTATGACATAGGCACTTCATATCTTCTTTAAATCTCTAAATTTACAATTATATAAATTTATATGCTTTAGTACTTCCAAACAGAATTAACTGAAATGTGACAATTCAAAATAATGGTATTTTCCACAAGAAGTATTATATTGGCATCTTTTTTTGAAATTTCGAAATTTTCTTATACACTATGTGACTTCATAAGTCGAAGTTATCTTGCGAACTCTAAAGGTTCCACTGGCATAGTGGTCTGGCTGAATTATCAATAAAGCAGCCGTCAATAAATTATAGAAATCCTTGTATTTCCTTTTAAAAGCCAAAGCAACAGTCTCAGGGAACTTTGAAAGCACTGCCATCATAAGAAATTGTTTCCTCACCTTGAAGTGTAAGTTGCCTGTCTATCTTGGATTTGAATCATATGCAGCAAAGCCAGAGGATCAAATAAGTGTTTGTAGGACGTATTTCCAATATGGTGCACACCAGGTCCTACTCGGATGAGGCGTCCTTCCACCCATTCAGGGATGTTCCCTTCTAATTTACCTTGGACTGGGAAGGGAGTGTCCTGCTCGCAGTGACGCAACCAGGATGACTTGCTTGTGGAATCTTTTGAAGATGCTGCAAGGCAGGCCAGGGACAATAGAAGCGCCTGGAAGATATGACCATTTATTATTTTTTTTTATTGTAACCCCGAAGCAACAGGCTTTATTAAAAGTGATTAATTTTCTTACAACTTTAAGCTTGCATTTGTATGTTTCTGTTAGTTGCTGGATAATTTTTTTGTTCATTAAGAACAACACTTTAAACTCATTTCTGAATAATATGTGTGCACAGTTAATATTGGTCGTGATGGTGGATGTATAGCTATCTCCTTATAGAATAGAAAAAAAATAACGATGGTAGATCTGAGAGATATGAAGGAATTCTCTCACTAGAATGTAAACAGGCGAAAATGACGTGTTGAACATCTGTAGAAGCTTCTCTGGAGTTATAGCTACATGAATATCTAGATATCAAGAAAAACATGCCATGTTTCGATCAGCGTTTAATTAAGCAAAGATGACAAACTTGTCTGAGTCCCTTGTCTAGTATATAACATCTACACAGGCTTTTCCGGGTGATTGCATTAGAAAGTCAGGGTACGGAAGTTTTCAGTCTATCTAGAAGTTGTTACATTGCTTATCATAG
Source organism: Macrobrachium nipponense (assembly GCF_015104395.2). Taxonomy (NCBI): domain Eukaryota; kingdom Metazoa; phylum Arthropoda; class Malacostraca; order Decapoda; family Palaemonidae; genus Macrobrachium; species Macrobrachium nipponense. Next base: position 102,917,657 of record NC_087201.1, read on the forward strand.
AATTACAGTGTTTGCAGCGTAATTTCCGAATGCATAAGAAATACGTCGTCCAAAAGTAACGTGCAGCAAACCCCTGCCTAAAATTACGTGTTTCTAAATTTAATTATTTTATTATAGAAATGCTGCAACACAGTGTTAATAAAAAGATAACTATATAAAAGCCATGGTCGAATTCTATTATATGGACTTGCTTATTTGTGGAATAAATTTTGTATTCCCCTAATGGAAGTAACATTGCACAGTGAGATATTTGATACCTTCGCAAACTGTCGACAGTGACTGTCAAATACTATAGATATTGATTTCATAGCCGATGGTAATTAAGTTTTATGATATAAGAATGATTACTCAAAACGGGGATAAAACAATGTTTGTTATTTTAAAAAAATATTTATTATAAATATAAAGAACATACTTCGCTCTGATAACACAGTGTCATGTCTTTAATAGATGAATCTTTTTTTAAGGTAAAATATTTAACATGGAAGCACTGATAGCTCTTGATTTGCGATGACCTACGTGGCAGCCAAATTCTGTACATTTTTCTTGCTCATATTTCTTCTTATGAGTAGAAATGCGGGCTATTCCTATGAATAGGCTTCTAAAAATGTGACCAAGTCGGTCTATCCTCGAATAGTAACAAAAAAAGAAAAAATCCAGAGTTCGATTAGTGACAAAGTTATGGCTAACTTACCCGAAATGTGTACGGAAGCATCGTGACAACCTGGCGAGGCAGTCTGACACCGAGTTCAGATACCTACTACTGTAGTGAATTTCGCTTCCTTGTACGAGAGAGAGAGAGAGGCGTGGGGCAGGGGGGGGAGGGGGGGGGGGGATAACTTGAGGTCCTACATTCCCTAATTTTTGCTTATCATGTTTTTACTGATTGGGTGATTTGTTATCAACCCTTGTAAAACCTTGCCACTTAATCTACAAGGTTTTTTTCACGTTCATCTATTATTAAATAGTTCGGATTTTGTGTTAGATACTGTAACCAATTGTATAAATATAATGAAACGGATTAATTCTTATAAACAGTTTGATGTTCTATCAAATGATTTGGTAAATAACTAAGATTCTATTTCTTTCGTTAAAAATTACGGCTACATCAGCAGATTTCATATCATAATAAAATTTATCTATTTTTCTAATGTCTTTTTTTTCTGTAAGGGAAAGACCATATGATAATTGGGGATGCAAACACCAACACCACCATCACAACCAACCCAACAGATACCAAAACAGCAACCGCCATGGAAAAGGCGCTGGAAAAACAACTATTGGTGATGAGATGTGACTTGAGTAAACTGAAAGAGGGCAAAAAAGAGGCTAAGAAGCAAGAAAACAAGGTAGGGACTGAACGAGCAATACAAAGTACAGGAAAAGGTAGCAAACAACAGAACAGAAGATACTTCATAGCAGAACAACTCCAGCATTGTATCACAAACCACCATGCGCCCAAATGGATGATCACCGGGAGAACATTCTTGGTACAAAAAGACAAGAACAAGGGAAATATAGCAAGTAACTACAGGCCTATCACCTGCCTACCAATAATGTGGAAGTTACTATCATCAATGAAAGGCTATACAACCTAGTGGATACGAACACCATCCCCCAGCAACAGAAAAGCTGCAAAAGGAAATGTTGGACCACACAAGACCAGGTCCTCATAGACAAAATGGTAATGAAGAACAGTAAGAGAAGGAAAACCAACCTAAGCATAGCGCCTCAGTGGCGTGGTCGGTATGACGTTGGCGTACCACCGTGGCCGCGAGTTCGATTCTCGGTCATTCCATTGAGGTGTGAGATATGTGTATTTCTGGTGATAGGAGTTCACTCTCGACGTGGTTCGGAAGTCACGTAAAGCCGTTGGTCCCGTTGCTGAATAACCACTGGTTCCATGCAACGTAAAAATACCATACAAACAAACAAAATTAGCTTGGCCTGGATTGACTACAAGAAAGCCTTCGACATGATACCACACACGTGGCTAATGGAATGCCTGAAAATATATAGGGCAGGGGAAAACACCATCAACTCCCCAAAATAAAAAAAAAATAAATAGATAAAAAATACGATGTGCAAATGGAATACAATACTTACAAGCTCTGGAATAAGACTACCAGAGGTTGACATCAGGAGAGGGATCTTTCAGGGCGACTCACTGTCCCCACTACTCTTCGTAGCAGCCATGATTCGCATAGCAAAAGTATTGCAGAAGATGGATGCTGGGTACCAACTCAGGAAAGGAGGCAACAGAATTAACCATCTGATGTCCATAGACGAAATAGATTCCCTAATCCAGACTGTAAAGTTGTATTTGGGGACATCAGGATGGAGTTTGGAATAGAAAAATGAGCAAAGTGACAGGGACTGAAGGGATAAAGCTACCGGATGGGTGTACCATCAAACACATTGATGAGACAGGATACAAATACTCGGGAATAATGGAAGGAGAGGACTACCAAGAGATGAAGACCACGTTCAGGAAAGAATTATATGCAAAGACTTAAGGCGATGCAAATACCTGGGAATAATAGGAGAGGATATAAAGCACCAAGAGATGAAGGACACCATTAGGAAAGAATAAATGCAGATACTTAAGGCGATACTCAAGTCAAAACTCAACGCAGAAATATGATGAAAGCCATAAACACATAGGCAGTACCAGTAATTAGATACAGCGGTGGAGTAGTGGGGTGGACGAAGGCTGAACTCCACAGCATAGACCAGAAAACTAAGAAACACATGACTATACACAAAGCACTACACCCAAGAGCAAATACGGACAGACTATACATAACACGAAAGGAAGAAAGGAGAGCAGAGCACTGGGGCAATATCTGAAAACCAGTGAAGATGAGTAGCTCAGGAGTGCATGGAAAGAAGGACTGATAAGAGTAGATGAAGACCCAGAAATATACAAATGGGAGAATCACAAACAGAAAAGAGGAATGGCACAACAAACCAATGCACGGACAGTACGTGAGACAGACTAAAGCCCCGTACACACTATGCATCATGATGCTCGCAGTGTTAGATGGATGCGTTGAAAAAACGGCTTTTTTAACACGAGGCTGCATCACCAACGGGTTGTTGAGCCCGAGCCATTTCATTGCGCAGCTAGTGTTGCACCAACGTTCAGAAGAGGGGAAGCATGTCCGCTCACCACCACCCGCCAAACCCTTTGAGAGGACAAGAACTAACACTACATTTTATTAAATTACTGAAGGGACATCCATCTGTTTGGAACATCAAATGCAAGCATTACCAGATGAGAAACATCAGGAGTGCAAGCTTGGAAACCATAAAATCAGTGTTATCGAGTTTTGTAAACTGTACATTGAGGAATGAAGACATTACTAAAAAGCTGCACACACTGAAGACACAATTCTACAGGGAAATGTCTGCAATCAAAGTATCACAGAAGTCTGGAGCTCTGAAGTTATGCTGTTTTGATGAGGTGCGTTTCCTGTAATAAAGAAATATTAGTGTACTTTGTACCTATATTTGAACCTTTCTTTCAAATAATCCTCCCTAAGGACATTATAAATGGCTTCACAGGTTTCGGGGATGATTAGAGCGAGGCTCTGTTTTGAAATCCTGGTTGATTATTGGAGGCTTGCATACGATCCTCCAGCTGCAAGAACAAGCTCCTGGTGATATGCTGTCTCGAAAGCTGGTGTCCTGCTTACAAATATATGGTTCAATTTTTTTCCAGCAATTTTTAGAATGTAGGGATTGGCATTCTTGTGTAATTTTCAGTCTGTTGGATTTTCGACTTGTAGCTCCAAAAATATTTCATTGAAGCTTCCCTTGAGAGGTCGCCGAGAAAGCCATTGCTTACACCACAAGGTACTACGTTTCTTCCTCAAAAGTTTCTTTTTTGCAGCGCAGAGCAACTATACCCCACAGTAGAGTCTCCTGGCAAAGTTCATCATCGGCAGGCATCCTGGCTTGATGAAAGCTGAACTACAACTCGCGCGCGAAAACAAGTGAGCAGTGTTGCAGTATAGTTTGGCCGCTATTAATTTTTTTCAACACCACTACTGCATCACATGGCTGATACGAGATGGCATAGTGTGTACCGGGTTTAAGGCTGCCCGCACACGGACACTTTCTGTGGAAAGTAGTTAGCCCCTTTGTGGCCACCTGATGTGTACCCACAGACGAGACACTTTCTGCCCACAACAGTTGAACTTCTAACAGCGTAAACATGGATAACTACTGTTGATGTTGCATGTGTTTGCGCCTAGTTACTGAAGAGAAAGAAACCTCTAAAGATATTTATAAAATAATTAGCTTCATATTTTACTATGCTGCAAGCAGTATAATAAGATTTAGAGATATAAATGATATAATAACTTGTTTGATGAAACAGAAATAAAGGGGGCAAATAAAGGGGGCACTGTGCATGTGTAAATATAGTAGGATAAATAAATATACTATCTATATCTATTATATATATATATGTAATATATATATATTATATATATATAATATATGTGTGTGTGTGTGTGTGTGTGTGTGTGTGTGTGTGTGTGTGTGTGTTGTCATTCTTCTTAAATACGAAGATACGTTATGCAATTGTATACTGTACTTTACTGTTATATATTCTTTAATACAAAGGAATTAATAATTGCTTAGGAGAAGGGGAAGAGTATATGACAATATATTTTTTTTAACATGTATAGTATGTAGACTGTGTATAGTTTTTGTGATACATATATAATGTATGAAGCAGCATTATAGTATGTCCATAATTTATCCTTTATGTGCTTATAGCTACATATACCTTTACCCTAAAATCTTAAATAATTGCTTAGGAGGAGAAGGGGAAGAGTTTAAGTTAATATTTATTTAACATTTATAGTATGTAGACAGTATACACATACACAGTGCCCTCTTTATTTCTGTTTCATCACACAAGTTAATATATCATTTGTATTTCTAAATCTTGTCATACTGCCATATTAGAGCTCCTTGCAGCGTAGTAACATATGACGCTAATTAAACATATAAATATCTTTAGCAGTTTCTTTCTCTTCAGTAGCAAAGCGCAAACACATGCAACATCAACAGTAGTTATCCATCTTGACACTGATAGAAGTTCAACTGTCGCAGGCAGAAATAGTGTCTCGTCTGCGGGTACACATCAGTTGGCCACTTTGTGACCAACTACTTAGCGTCCCGTGTGCGGGCAGCATGAAAGAGCTGGCCAGCGATGAAACATGGCAGTGCCAAGAAGGAAACAGAATGAATGCTAACAGCGGCACAACTTCAGCCCTTAAGAACCAGATATGTTCAAAGAACAATATATGGAAATGACATCTCGCCCATATGCCCGAAGTTCAATATGAAAAACGAGACCATAAACCACAAATCAAGCAAATGTCCGAAAAAGAAACAAGGCATGATTCACTCGCAAAAGCCCACCACTGGAACTTGTGCAAGAAACACCAGGTAGCTGACAGTAATAAGTGGTACTACGAGCACCAACCTGAGGAAGTGATAGAAAACGTTCAGGCAAAGATCCTCTGGGACTATGTTATCAGAACGGATACGGTGATACGAGCCAATAGACTAGACGTGACGTTAATTGACAAAATCAAGCAGAAAATATCACTCATTGATGTTGCAATACCATGGGACACCAGAATTGATGAGAAAGAAAGAGAAACAAATTGATAAGTATCAAGACCTGAAAATAGAAATAAGGATATGGGACATGCCAGTGTAAATTGTACCCATAAGCATGACAATTTGGAAAAACTAGATGCTGAAGTAGCTTCAGGACCCATGAAGAAGAGAGTGCTCCTAGCGCACATAGTAAGAAAAGTGATGGGCTCCTAAGGAGGCAGGATGCTCCCCGAAAACCCCACACTCTAAAAACCACCTAGTCGAATAGGATGACTGTGATAGAAAATAATAATAATCATACTATAATGGGCGTAATGTCTGTCTGTCTGTCTGTCTGTCATTCAATCACGGCCAAACGGCTGGTCAGATGGGCATGAAACTTGGAAGGGTTATGGTGGGGACCGCTAAGATGGTTTGTAATGGGGTTTCATCCAACCTAACCCCCTCCTTTGTAGGGGGTGGGTGTGAGAAGGGATTCCCTGAAACGGAGCTGTTTCTGGCCGTGAAACGAGGCTGGTTATTCCCGTAGACTTGGTTACTTTACAATTTTTCATACATAATTTCTGTACAACTTCCCCGGAGAAAGTCGCGAATATTTCAGCTCGGACACAATAGAAGATGGAAATTATCATCAATATCCGCAAGATTTTTTGAATAACTGAAATCCATCGGGACTGCCAGTGCACAAAATAACGTTGAAGAAGAACTGCCCGGTAATGTTGCTTCGGAATTTCGATCCTGCCAAATGATTTTTTTTTTTTTTTTTTTTTTTTTTTTTTATTTTTAGACATGGCAACGGAACGAGGTACACCGTTATGGAGCTAATCTCCCACGTCATCGAAGCAGTGATAGCAACAGGCCCTCACACCGCCAAACGTCTGTTCATCCCCCGGATTCCTCTGATGCCTTCGGACAACCAGTTTCCGTTCCAGTTACGGCGCAGGCAGTTTTCCATCAACCTGTCCTTCTCATTCACTGCAAAAAAGTTGCAGGGCCAGACTTTGGATCGTGTTGGTGTATTTCTGCCGTCACCCATGTTCACGCATGGCCAACTGTATGTGGCGATGAGCAGAGCAACTGACTGCCAACTTGAAATTAAGTTGTGGACAAACTGATAATATTGTGTACAAAGAGGTTCTGTAGTACGTATGTATAAAAACCGCTATTATTTTAATATTGCTGAACAAATAGTACATATAAACTTTGCACTTCTGCACCCGTATTTTATCACCCATCGTAGATGGGTCAGTTTGCTAGTAATAATAATGATAGCAACAGCAGCAGTAGTAGTAGTAGTGGTAGACACCTATTTGAAAACCTGCCTAGCATATTAATGGCGTATCTGAATTTTTTTTCTCTTTCATCATAGAGAATTATCACTAACGATTGACAAACTTACCCAGCCCTTTTCATTTGACCGTTGGGTTGTCTTGATTTATATACTTTGTCAATGACCCTCCAATCTATCAGCGCCCAACGGTTAAGGATTGGAAATGCCAAGTCTTTAAGATTCTAGTGTTTTTTAGCTGTAAAGCAGACCTCGCAGAGACCTAATGCTATGAAGACTTGAAGTTTCCGTAGCTTGATATGTCATAACAAGAATTTCCAACTAGTAGCCCGATACCGAGGTGCAACACCTTTTAATAATCTCGTCGTTCTATTTCGTATATATATCGCAATTTCCAAAATTGTACTTAAAACAGATTTTGATAAACAGACTTGCAGTCATGACTGAATTAATGGAATAGGTACTCATGAAGAAATGTTTAAGCAAAAGCATTGCTTCTAAGATGATCCAGTAACCATTTCAATATTATTGATTCTCGGACTGAGAAATCGATTACAGTAGCACACTTAAGTAACGGATATTATTAGTAATCTGTGTTAAACTATTACTAATATTCACCTGAATGTCAAAAAAGATCCTTAATTTATTTTTCTTCTCCATCATCGCAATTTTGCATTATTTTTAATTAGTTTAAGTAACAGGAATGTCATTGATTCCTCACCATGGAAAAACATTGATCAATATCTCATGGAATTAAGTGTTGTTGCAAAATGCTCGAATTTATTTTTCTGCAGTACATTTGGCAGCGATCCATATATATATATATAGTACACACACACACACACAACAATATTGGACCTAAGTCACCTAACACACTTCCTTTGGCTATTCGTCTGCTTAATGTTTCATAAGATGGTTGTCAGTTTGCAATGGGTAGTACCTATACGGTACTTTTTGTTATGCAAGTATCTTCTATAAATACTCAAAGGCTTCATCATTAATCGCAATGAATAGTAAATCATTCATAGGTAGTTCACGCACATCCTTATTAAATAAGATCACATATCAAATAAGACCAGGGTACTATATTTGTCCCAATATATTCCGGTCAGTTATTTACGCTCAAATTCTGAATTAAGTTTGTATAGGTATTTTTAAAGTTTTTTCAGTAAAAGACGTTTAAGTAAAAATTTTTTTATACAGTCTTGTTGCTTCTAACTGTGTTGGTTACCCCCTTCCTACTTAATATAAGAGAACAGATATAACGTGACAAAATTATACAAATACAATTCTTTGGTAATTTTTAAAAAATCAGACAAGGTAAGACTACGGACATTCTGAGAAGCGCAGGCAAACAAAGAAAGCTATCTAAACCTTTACGCCTTAGCAAGAGTCAAAGTGAACTTCATTTTGTCTGTTTTGAGATGATCATGATCTTTTCTTCTTTTTTACTGGTAAATTTGTGATTATATTACGGCATTATGAAATGAATTAAAATGTATTCAGTCTTCAGGACCACTTAGCATTTATAGTATATGTAATGATGGAGTTTGTCAATGTAGTTTACAAAGTATTTCACAAGAAGTCTCTACGATGTCCTTTTCATACAAATCATAACTCTTTTGTGCAAGTGTGTGTATGAGAGAGAGAGAGAGAGAGAGAGAGAGAGCAGAGAGACGAGAGAGAGAGAGAGAGAGAGGAGCGAGAGAGAGAGAGAAGAGAGAGAAGAGAGAGAGAGAGAGAGAGAGAGAGAGAGATTCATCTTTTACTTCCACCTTCAGGGTTTTCTTATGCAATCTAGGATATTTATATTATACTTGTGATATTACTTGTGTGAATGCATTTTGATAATCGCCGAGCTACTGAGATCTTTAAGGATATCTACATCTTTGTTTCGTTGGGCAGAAGATAATGTCAGATTAAAATTAAGAATTCAGATATTCCATTCAATGTTTATCATAATTTTCATAAGCAATGAATTCACAAATTAGAAATTAATGGTGGGAAATATATAAGATATGAATTAATTAATTTGTTATTGATAATATTACTTATTAGTTATCATTTTGATAAAAAATGTAAGCTGGCTACACGTCTTCACTCGATTCGTTTTCTTTAATACTTATGAACCACCGCTGTTCGAACCAGTCTGCTTAGGAAACATATTTCCATCATATCAGGTTTTATGTGAAGTGTCTTCTTGATACGAAATTGAATATTATTTTATGATTGCCTTACAAGCCATTTAGTATGATTATGACTTTTGGGTAAACACAACTTGATAGAAAAGTGTTCGAAGTTCGAACTCAATGTGATCTGAGACAGTTTTATTTGCTGGTGTCAAGTTTACATTGACGGCGCTGTGCGCTTGTCTGCCTATTGTTGATGTTGTTGTTGTTGTTGTTTACCTGCTTACTATATACTAAAAATATTTTTTAAATGAGTCAAATCCTGAGCCAGGTAAGGCACTCCGTTAAGTAAAGGGATTTTTATGTATTATTCGCAGTGTTTTCTCGGGAGGCCCAGCAGTTGTCATGAGAGGAGAGGTAACCTACCCCAATAGGCTAGTTTTGACCCTTGCCCACAGTCCCTTCTCTAGGCTCCTCTCCTCGGGCCAAGTTGGGACCCCTCCAGTTTTGGTCATTTTTCATATGCATGGGGTTTATTGTCATTATTGCGTGGCTTGTGTTATTTTATGGAAGGGGAACTAAAGACAAGGCTAATGTCGATAGGCTAGGTTGGGCCCAGGCCTTCGATACTAGCCTAGACTAGGTAGGTATAGGCTAGAGGAGATTAAGCAGTTAGCTAGTACCTACTAGGTAGGCTATCCTAGTTCTCTTAGACGAGTTACTATCAGGGCTGCTGTTGGTTTTTAGAGATAGGAGGGTCCTAATGAACTACACTGATTGGATAATAGTAGCCTAGGCTAGGTCCTATTGCCTTGCCGAATATAGGCTACTACTAGATATAGCCTACTACTCCTCTAACTTGAGTGTTGAAGCGGGATTGCAGTGTTCTATGAGCAGAGCTAAACTTACTCTTGTGAAAAATGTGTGGTAGATCTAGGGTACTTGTCCGTGGCAGCCTAGACTATGGCAGTTGCGGTTTTTCAATGCAGTTTTACCTCCTGAACAAGAATTTTAAGTAATATTTATTCGGACGACTGTAATTAACCCCCAGGGGCCAGTACTAAACACGGCAAAATACATTGGACGCCCCAATCCCTAGTGGATGTCGTATCCGCGGTTACATTCCTTGCAGTCCGTGAGGAGTGCTTCTGTAGAAATACCAAATGTGCTGTAAAAAAGGCAGCAGATTTTTGTTAGACTGAGTTTAATACCTAGTAGTAACTACCTAGTTTATTTTATTAATACTGTAGGTATAGGCTAGCCTACACAGTTGCCAATGGTAAAACTGAAGACTATTAGGCTACCTATCTATCGCTACTTTCCTACACTCCTCTCGTGTGGAACTAGGTATCAATTTACATACTTGCAAAATGGGTTCCATGTTTAAACTGTCAACCTACTATCTGAAACACTAAGAAGACATACCCAGGTAAACAAACAAAAGTTAATAAATATTTCAGTCAGCAGGTGACAGGAACCAGGCCACAGTTGGTAGTAGCCTACCTAGTCTTCAGTTTTACCTTCTCTTATAAATCATTCTTTAGTTAGGGGGCTATTGCTGTCAGTACACCTAGCATGGAGCACTGTAAACATTACTTAAGGGTCTTATGGTGTGTCCCTTCGGCCGCTAGTAACTGCAGTCCCTTTCAGTCATCTTTGCTGTAGTACTTCCATTTGTAATGTGTTATTTCCATTTCACTTTCCACCCTCTCCTAACAATTGTTTCACAGTGCGACTTCAAGGTTTAGCTCCTGTTACACCTTTAAATCCTTTTTACTCTAAATTCCCTTTCAGTGCTGAATGACTGTAAGTCCCAGCACTTGATTCCATTCCATTCAGTTATGCCTAGGCTAATAGAGAGAAGAGTGGCATAGCCTAAGTGCAGCCCCATCTCTAATTGCTTAGGTTATCTTGAGCCAAGGATGCGTATTTAATGAGTTACTCTGTCTGAAGGAACCATCAATCCCTTTTCATAAGAAGAGGGTTGACGCTCCTTGACAAGAGGCCACCATTCAAACAGTAGGTTATCAATATATAATTGTTCCGATACGTAATACAAACCCTCGGTCCTTTAACAATAGGAAGGTAACTAGCTGGCAGCTGGGAGGGCGGTCGTAAGCTTCGAACAAGGGGAGAACGGTAGTTAACTGCTTGTCCGATCGTGCGCGCGCCCGCGCGCCCGAGAGGTGAAGAATCACTTTTGCTTTCGGCCGCGGGTGTGAAGGCGTGTTCGTCATCGCTCTCTGCCCGCTTCATCGTCGTATGCTTTGTTTATATTGTGTTTGCTACTAATGGTTGGTTTGACTTGAAAATGAAACTGTAAGTACACTGTTTTCATTTTCATTACTTAATTATGAATCAACATGGAGCTATCGCCGTAGAGACGGCGATTTCCGCTCTTTTCATGAATTGAACCCACCCTTGAATTATGTCTCGGTGCCGAGGGCGCGCACTCGCGCCGAGTCATGTATTTTGGGCGAAAGTGTGTAATTGAAAGATGTAAGTACTCTTTTTCATTATATTTTTGCCCTGTGCGTTCGTTGCCGAGAGCTTGATTGCGCTCGGCAAGAGCCTCTTATTTTGTATGATAGAATGCAATGAAAGTGGATTCGCAGTGCAGTTTTCTTTTCATTTTCATTTATTAATTGCATCAAATTTAATTTTGGATCAATTTCCGCTCTTACCCGGGAATTAATCCTTACGATTTATTGCTGTGAAAGTGAAAATAGCAAGTGCAGTATTGTTCATTTTCATATATTATGATAGCATCATATTATTATGGATCAAGTTTCCGCTCTTACCGGGAATTGATTTTTTCCCTCTTCAAGTTCTATGAAGTGAATCGCAAGTGCAGTATTCTGTTTCATTTTCATATTACTTTTCACTGCGTGCGGGGGTAGGGGAAGCGAAGGTCTGCCAGGAAGTCGTCGGAAAGCTCTCCCGCGACTCCCTTGGTATCCGATTCTTCGTCTTCTTTCCTGCCCCCCGCTCAGCTTCCTCGTATTTTGTTTTTGGGGTCTTCCTTCCGTTCGGGGTGGGGCATGTCTCCCCCCCCGTGCGTGAGGGAACCCCTCTTACTAATCTGTCTGTGCTACCGCAGGTGCTACAGCCGTGGGAGACGACCTTGGACAGGTATGGACCACTGCGGCTGCAGGGCGTGCCTAGCATCCACGATCTGCTGCAGAGTCTAGCGAGGGTCTGGGGCGGTGACCTTGGAGTGGTCTCCACTACAACCTTCACGGCCGCTTATGCTGCTTCCCCCCGCTGGTCTACACTCCCCATGCTGTGTCGGTGACGCCGGTCGCCGCCGTACCGAGGAGGGGTATGCCGCCGCCGCCTGTGTTTTCTTCGTGTTGCCTGCCCCAGACTTCCGCTGTTCCAGCAGCTCGCCCCTGGACCGGCCGCCAGTACCACGCTGGCTGCCGATGATTCTACGAGGCGATGGCTGGGCCTGCCGTACCTGTCGCTGATGTGGTTCCCGCTACTGGCTTGGCTGTCCCTTCTGTGTTTACCGCTACCGCTGTTCCATGCCGCTCCTGAGCTGGTTGCTGTTCCTGTCGCTCCTGGTTCCTGCGCCTGTCCATGCTGGTCCTGCCCATGGTGTGTCTTCCCCAGTCCCAGGTCCTTCCGGACAGGTGCAGTCGGGCCGTGTTGCTTCGGCAATAGGCCCGACTCCGGCCTGGATGGAGGACCTGACGACTGTCCTGCGTGAGCTGACGAAGAAGAGGAAGGTGTCATCTTCGTCTGTTGCTGCCTCTTCCCCTTCGACTTCTAAGGCCCATAAGCCGAAGAAGAAGAAGGCTGCCTCCCCCCCTAAGAAGTCTCCTTCGGGAACTTCTAAGGGCCCGTCCCACCGAGGTGGGACGGGGGGGTCCTTCTGCTGGTCCTCCTGCTCCTTCGGGAGCGGGGCCCGTCTCCCCTTCCGTAAGGAAGAGATAGACGGGGACCAGAGGAGTATCGCGGTTAGCTCTGGTACTTCCTCGCCTGGGTGCTAGCGGCGATGCCGCTACGCCAGGTTCCGGCTCGGTCTCTCGTTCGCGGGAGATCCGAGTCGTAGTGCTCTCTCCCTCGGGAGACCGTGCAGCCAAAGTTTCGGGCGCCAGAGTTCGCTCGGCGCCAAGACCACGGCACGGAGCAGAAGGCTGGCGAGAACCGCTCAGGTGACTCTCGCCAGGCCAGCGGCCGCTCTCGCAGCGACCAGCTGGTAACCGGGTTTTGTTATTCCCCCACTAAGAAGACTCCTTCGGGAACTTCGAAGGGCTCGTCACATTCCGGTGTGACGGGAGGTTCTTCTGCTGGTCCTCCTGTTCCTTCGGGAACGGGGCCCGTCTCCCTTCTGAGAAGAAGAAGAAGACGGGGACCAAGGTGTGCTGGCTACCGCTGGTACACCCTCGCCTGGTCTTGGCAGCTCTGCCTGCTAAGCCAGGTACCGGCTCGGTTTCTCGTCCGCGAGAAGTTCCGAGTGTACGATCTCCTTCGGTTGACCGTGCAGCCAAAGTTAAGACGCCTGAGTTCGCTCAGCGTCATGACCGAGGCACGGAGCAGAAGACTGTTGAGAGCCGCTCAGTGACTCTCGCCGAGGCCAGCGGCCGCTCTCGCTAGCGACCAGCCGGTACCTCGGGTGGACGTGACGGTCTCTGACCGGCCACGGTTTAAGGCTGGGAAGAGGTCCCCCAGGTCCCCTCGACCGACGGTACCAGCCTCGGCTGGTACCAGCGGTTTGACGTGCCGCGAGGACGCTCACCGGTCTCACGGCGAAGAAAGCGAGCTCTGCAGGTCACCTGACCGCCGCTCCCCACAGGGACCGGGCGAATACGGTGACCAGCAGCAGCTCGTCTGACGCACGGGACCGGGGTCGACGTGCTCAGTCGAGCCGCTCGCCACAGGTGAGCGGCACGGCCAGGCCTGCAGATCGATCCCCACGCGGGCGGGTTGGTGATCGGCTGCAGCCCCCCACGTACGCTGGTCCTGCCAGCGAGCGGGGGGGGGAGCGTCAGGTCTGTCTCTCCACTACCTTCAACTTCCTCGGGCTACACCGGGAAGAGCGAGGTAGCTAGGAGTGATCGTGAGAGGTGCGCCGCTCACGATCCCGTCACGACGCCGACGTGCCACGTATGGTCTTAGGACCAACCAGGACGTACGCGCAAGTGATTGGAGGCGGACCGTCAGGGGGTGAGAGGGGGTAGCGTCAGTTCTGTCTCTCCGATACCTTCAACTTCCTCGGCATACGCCAGGAAGAGCGAGGTATATAGGAGTGATCGTGAGAGATGCGCCGCTCACGATCCCGTCACGACGCCGCACGTGCCAGGTTGGTCTTAGGACCAACCAGGACGTACGCGCAAGTGATTGGAGGCACCCGTCAGGGATCTGTTGCTGGTCCTTCTTCTGAAGGAGGAGGGTCCTGGGAGCTGCTCTTGTTGGAGGGACTGGACGGTCCTACTCCTCAAGACGCTGTAACTTCCGAGATTCAGAGTAACTTTACCCA